>NW_026734675.1:0-264596 GCF_949786415.1 Peromyscus eremicus | reverse complement strand
TGGACTAAAGAGGTTCTACTGTTCTTGTCAGGTTCCTAAGCAGAGTTGAACTAGATATGGCCCATGTGTGTAGGAAGCACAGTTCTTTTGTACTCAGCAAGCTCACTGTTCTGGCCCTATAGGAAACACAGTAGATTAGAAGAGTGCTCTTTCCTCCAAAGCAGAGTGTGTTTCTTGTAAGGCCAGCTAGAGTTTGTTTCCCAGTATTACATGGAGTTGAATCACATGCAGTTTCCGTTCCTATGAGCAAGAGTTGTTTTCTGGTAAGGAAAGTCACTATTGTGCTCCCATTGCCAAACACAGTGCAAATAGCACTCGCGTCTGTTCCCAGCAAGTACAGAGTATTGGACTGAAGAGGAGCTACTGTTCTTGTCAGTTTCCTAAGCAGAATTGAACTAGATATGGCCCGTGTGTGTAGGAAGCACAGTTCTTTTGTTCTGAGCAAGCTCACTGTTTGGACCCCATAGGAAACCCAGTAGAGTAGAAGAGTGCTCTTTTCTCAAAAGCAGAGTGTGTTTCTTGTATGGCGAGCTAGCGTTTGTTTCCCAGTCCAAAATGGAGTTGAATCACATGCATTTTCTGGTCCTACGAGCAAGAGTTGTTTTCTGGTAAGAAGAGTCACTATTGTGCTCCCATTGCCATACACAGTGCAAATAGCACTGGCGTCTCTACCCAGCATGTACAGTGTATTGGGCTGAAGATGATCTACTCTTCTTGTCAGTTTCCTAAGCAGAATTGAACTAGATATGGCCCGTGTGTGTAGGAAGCACAGTTCTTTTGTTTTGAGCAAGCTCACTGTTTGGACCCCATAGGAAACACAGTAGAGTAGAAGAGTGCTGTTTTCTCAAAAGCAGAGTGTGTTTCTTTTAAGGCGAGCTAGCGTTTGTTTCCCAGTCCTAAATCGAGTTGAATCACATGCAGTTTCTGGTCCTACGAGCAAGAGTTTTTTCTGGTAAGGAAAGTCACTATTGCGCTCCCATTGTCATACTCAGGGCAAATAGCACTGGCCTCTGTTCCCAGCATGTACAGTGTACTGGACTAAAGAGGATCTACTGTTCTTGTCAGGTTCCTAAGCAGAGTTGAACTAGATATGGCCCATGTGTGTAGGAAGCACAGTTCTTTTGTACTCAGCAAGCTCACTGTTCTGGCCCTATAGGAAACACAGTAGATTAGAAGAGTGCTCTTTCCTCCAAAGCAGAGTGTGTTTCTTGTAAGGCCAGCTAGAGTTTGTTTCCCAGTCCAAAATGGAGTTGAATCACATGCAGTTTCCGTTCCTATGAGCAAGAGTTGTTTTCTGGTAAGGAAAGTCACTATTGTGCTCCCATTGCCATACACAGTGCAAATAGCACTCGCGTCTTTTCCCTGCAAGTACAGTGTATTGGACTGAAGAGGAGCTACTGTTCTTGTCAGTTTCCTAAGCAAATTTGAACTAGATATGGCCCGTGTGTGTAGGAAGCACAGTTCTTTTGTTCTGAGCAAGCTCCCTGTTTGGACCCCATAGGAAACACAGTAGAGTAGAAGAGTGCTCTTTTCTCAAAAGCAGAGTGTGTTTCTTGTAAGGCGAGCTAGCGTTTGTTTCCCAGTCCTAAATGGAGTTGAATCACATGCAGTTTCTGGTCCTACGAGCAAGAATTTTTTCTGGTAATAAGAGTCACTATTGCGCTCCCATTGTCATACTCAGGGCAAATAGCACTGGCCTCTGTTCCCAGCATGTACAGTGTATTGGACTAAAGAGGTTCTACTGTTCTTGTCAGGTTCCTAAGCAGAGTTGAACTAGATATGGCCCATGTGTGTAGGAAGCACAGTTCTTTTGTACTCAGCAAGCTCACTGTTCTGGCCCTATAGGAAACACAGTAGATTAGAAGAGTGCTCTTTCCTCCAAAGCAGAGTGTGTTTCTTGTAAGGCCAGCTAGAGTTTGTTTCCCAGTATTAAATGGAGTTGAATCACATGCAGTTTCCGTTCCTATGAGCAAGAGTTGTTTTCTGATAAGGAAAGTCACTATTGTGCTCCCATTGCCAAACACAGTGCAAATAGCACTCGCGTCTGTTCCCAGCAAGTACAGAGTATTGGACTGAAGAGGAGCTACTGTTCTTGTCAGTTTCCTAAGCAGAATTGAACTAGATATGGCCCGTGTGTGTAGGAAGCACAGTTCTTTTGTTCTGAGCAAGCTCACTGTTTGGACCCCATAGGAAACACAGTAGAGTAGAAGAGTGCTCTTTTCTCAAAAGCAGAGTGTGTTTCTTGTAAGGCGAGCTAGCGTTTGTTTCCCAGTCCTAAATGGAGTTGAATCACATGCAGTTTCTGGTCCTACGAGCAAGAGTTTTTTCTGGTAAGGAAAGTCACTATTGCGCTCCCATTGTCATACTCAGGGCAAATAGCACTGGCCTCTGTTCCCAGCATGTACAGTGTACTGGACTAAAGAGGATCTACTGTTCTTGTCAGGTTCCTAAGCAGAGTTGAACTAGATATGGCCCATGTGTGTAGGAAGCACAGTTCTTTTGTACTCAGCAAGCTCACTGTTCTGGCCCTATAGGTAACACAGTAGAGTAGAAGAGTGCTCTTTTCTCAAAAGCAGAGTGTGTTTCTTGTAAGGCGAGCTAGCGTTTGTTTCCCAATCCTAAAAGGAGTTGAATCACATCCAGGTTCTGGTCTTACGAGCAAGAGTTGTTTTCTGGTAAGAAGAGTCACTATTGCGCTCCTTTGCCATACACAGTGCAAATAGCCCTCGCGTCTGTTCCCAGCAAGTACAGTGTATTGGACTGAAGAGGAGCTACTGTTCTTGTCAGTTTCCTAAGCAGAGTTGAACTAGATATGGTCCATGTGTGTAGGAAGCACAGTTCTTTTGTACTCAGCAAGCTCACTGTTCTGGTTCTATAGGAAACACAGTAGAGTAGAAGTGTGCTCTTTCCTCAAAAGCAGAGTGTGTTTTTTGTAAGGCGAGCTAGCGTTTGTTTCCCAGTCCTAAATGGAGTTGAATCACATGCAGGTTTGGTCATACGAGCAAGAGTTGTTTTCTGGTAAGGAAAGTCAATATTGCGCTCCCATTGCCATACACAGTGCAAATAGCACTCGCGTCTGTTCCCAGCAAGTACAGTGTATTTGACTGAAGAGGAGCTACTGTTCTTGTCAGTTTCCTAAGCAGAGTTGAACTAGATATGTTCCGTGTGTGTAGGAAGCACAATTCTTTTGTTCTGAGCAAGCTCACTGTTTGGACCCCACAGGAAACACAGTAGAGAAGATGTGTTCCCTATTCTCAAAAGCAGAGCGAGTTTCTTGTAAGGCGAGCTAGCGTTTGTTTCCCAGTCCTAAGTGGATTGATTCAAATGCAGTTTCTGGTCCTAAGAGCAAAAGTTGTTTTCTGGTAAGAGGAGTCACTATTGTGCTCCCATTGTCATACACAGTGCAAATAGCCCTCGCGTCTGTTCCCAGCAAGTACAGTGTATTTGACTGAAGAGGAGCTACTGTTTTGGTCAGTTTCCTAAGCAGAGTTGAACTAGATATGACCCGTGTGTGTAGGAAGCACAGTTCTTTTGTTCTTAGCAAGCACACTGTTTGGACCCCATAGGAAACACAGTAGAGTAGATGTGTGCCCTATTCTCAAAAACAGAGTGTGTTTTTTGTAAGGCGAGCTAGCGCTTGTTTCGCAGTCCTAAATGGAGTTGAATCACATGCAGTTTCCGTTCCTACGAGCAAGAGTTGTTTTCTGGTAAGGAAAGTCACTATTGTGCTCCCATTGCCATACACAGTGCAATTAGCACTCGTGTCTGTTCCCAGCAATTACAGTGTATTGGACTGAAGAGGATCTACTGTTCTTGTCAGTATCCTAAGCAGAATTGAACTAGATATGGCCCGTGTGTGTAGGAAGCACAGTTCTTTTGTTCTGAGCAAGCTCACTGTTTGGACCCCATAGGAAACACAGTAGAGTAGAAGAGTGCTCTTTTCTCAAAAGCAGATTGTGTATCTTATAAGGCGAGCTAGCGTTTGTTTCCCAGTCCTAAATGGAGTTGAATCACATGCAGTTTCTGGTCCTACGAGCAAGAGTTGTTTTCTGGTAATAAGAGTCACTATTGCGCTCCCATTGTCATACTCAGGGCAAATACCACTGTCCTCTGTTCCCAGCATGTACAGTGTACTGGACTAAAGAGCATCTACTGTTCTTGTCAGGTTTCTAAGCAGAGTTGAACTAGATATGGCCCATGTGTGTAGGAAGCACAGTTCTTTTGTACTCAGCAAGCTCACTGTTCTGGCCCTATAGGAAACACAGTATATTAGAAGAGTGCTCTTTCCTCCAAAGCAGAGTGTGTTTCTTGTAAGGCCAGCTAGAGTTTGTTTCCCAGTCTTAAATTGAGTTGAATCACATGCAGTTTCCGTTCCTATGAGCAAGAGTTGTTTTCTGGTAAGGAAAGTCACTATTGTGTTCCATTGCCAAACGCAGTGCAAATAGCACTCGCGTCTGTTCCCAGCAAGTACAGTGTATTGGACTGAAGAGGAGCTACTGTTCTTGTCAGTTTCCTAAGCAGAGTTGAACTAGATGTGGCCCATGTGTGTAGGAAGCACAGTTCTTTTGTACTCAGCAAGCTCACTGTTCTGGCCCTATAGGAAACACAGTAGAGTAGAAGAGTGCTCTTTCCTCAAAGCAGAGTGTGTTTTTTGTAAGGCGAGCTAGCGTTTGTTTCGCAGTCCTAAATGGAGTTGAATCTCATGCAGTTTCCGTTCCTACGAGCAAGAGTTGTTTTCTGGTAAGGAAAGTCACTATTGCGCTCCCATTGCCATACACAGTGCAATTAGCACTCGCGCCTGTTCCCAGCAAGTACAGTGTATTGGACTGAAGAGGAGCTACTGTTCTTGTCAGTTTCCTAAGCAGAATTGAACTAGATATGGCCCGTGTGTGTAGGAAGCACAGTTCTTTTGTTCTGAGCAAGCTCACTGTTTGGACCCCACAGGAAACACAGTAGAGAAGATGTGTGCCCTATTCTCAAAAGCAGAGCGTGTTTCTTGTAAGGCGAGCAAGCATTTGTTTCCCAGTCCTAAGTGGATTGATTCAAATGCAGTTTCTGGTCCTAAGAGCAAGAGTTGTTTTCTGGTAAGAAGAGTCACTATTGCGCTCCCTTTGCCATTCACAGTGCAAATAGCACACGCGTCTGTTCCAGCAAGTATAGTGTATTGGACTGAAGAGGAGCTACTGTTCTTGTCAGTTAACGAAGCAGAATTGAACTAGATATGGCCCGTGTGTGTAGGAAGCACAGTTCTTTTGTTCTGAGCAAGGTCACTGTTCTGGCCCTATTGGAAACACAGTAGAGTAGAAGAGTGCTCTTTTCTCAAAAGCAGAGCGTGTTTCTTGTAAGGCGAGCTAGCGTTTGTTTCCCAGTCCCAAGTGGATTGAAACAAATGCAGTTTCTGGTACTAAGAGTAAGAGTTGTTTTCTGGTAAGAAGAGTCACTATTGCGCTCCCATTGCCATACACAGTACAAATAGCACTCGCGTCGATTTCCAGCAAGTACAGTGTATTGGACTGAAGAGGAGCTACTGTTCTTGTCAGTTTCCTAAGCACAGTTGAACTAGATATGGCCCGTGTGTGTAGGAAGCACAGTTCTTTTGTTCTCAGCAAGCTCACTGTTCGGACCACTTAGAAAACACAGTAGAGTAGAAGAGTGCTCTTTTCTCAAAAGCAGAGTGTGTTTCTTGTAAGGCGAGCTAGCGTTTGTTTCCCAGTCCTAAGTGGAGTTGAATCACATGCAGTTTTTGGTCCTACGAGCAAGAGTTGTTTTCTGGTAAGGAAAGTCAATATTGCGCTCCCATTGCCAAACACAGTGCAAATAGCCCTCGCGTCTGTTCCCAGCAAGTACAGTGTATTTGACTGAAGAGGAGCTACTGTTTTTGTCAGTTTCCTAAGCAGAGTTGAACTAGATATGACCCGTGTGTGTAGGAAGCACAGTTCTTTTGTTCTGAGCAAGCACACTGTTTGGACCCCATAGGAAACACAGTAGAGTAGATGTGTGCCCTATTCTCAAAAGCAGATCGTGTTTCTTGTAAGGCGAGCTAGCGTTTGTTTCCCAGTCCTAAGTGGATTGAATCAAATGCAGTTTCTGGCCCTAAGAGCAAGAGTTGTTTTCTGGTAAGAAGGGTCACTATTGTGCTCCCATTGCTGTGCACAGTGCAAATAGCACTCGCATCTGTTCCCAGCAAGTACAGTGTATTGGACTGAAGAGGAGCTACTGTTCTCATCAGTTTCCTAAGCAGAGTTGAACTAGATATGGCCCGTGTGTGTAGGAAGCACAGTTCTTTTTTTTTCTGAGCAAGCTCACTCTTCTGGCCCTATAGGAAACACAGTAGAGTACAAGAGTGCTCTTTTCTCAAAATCAGAGTGTGTTTCTTGTAAGGCGAGATAGCATTTGTTTCCCAGTCCTAAATGGAGTTGAATCACATGCACTTTCTGGTCCTACGCGCAAGAGTCGTTTTCTGGTAAAAAGATTCACTATTTCGCTCCCAATGACGTACACAGTGCAAATAGCACTCGCGTCGTTTCCCAGCAAGTACAGTGTATTGGACTGAAGAGGAGCTACTGTTCTTGTCAGTTTCCTAAGCAGAATTGAACTAGATATGGCCCGTGTGTGTAGGAAGCACAGTTCTTTTGTTCTGAGCAAGCTCACTGTTTGGACCCCATAGGAAACCCAGTAGAGTAGAAGAGTGCTCTTTTCTCAAAAGCAGAGTGTGTTTCTTGTATGGCGAGCTAGCGTTTGTTTCCCAGTCCAAAATGGAGTTGAATCACATGCATTTTCTGGTCCTACGAGCAAGAGTTTTTTCTGGTAAGGAAAGTCACTATTGCGCTCC
Source organism: Peromyscus eremicus (assembly GCF_949786415.1). Classification (NCBI taxonomy): domain Eukaryota; kingdom Metazoa; phylum Chordata; class Mammalia; order Rodentia; family Cricetidae; genus Peromyscus; species Peromyscus eremicus. The sequence continues at coordinate 257,764 of NW_026734675.1, read as the reverse complement.
CATTGTTATACTCAGGGCAAATAGCACTGGCCTCTGTTCCCAGCATGTACAGTGTACTGGACTAAAGAGGATCTACTGTTCTTGTCAGGTTCCTAAGCAGAGTTGAACTAGATATGGCCCATGTGTGTAGGAAGCACAGTTCTTTTGTACTCAGCAAGCTCACTGTTCTGGCCCTATAGGAAACACAGTAGATTAGAAGAGTGTTCTTTCCTCCAAAGCAGAGTGTGTTTCTTGTAAGGCCAGCTAGAGTTTGTTTCCCAGTCCAAAATGGAGTTGAATCACATGCAGTTTCCGTTCCTATGAGCAAGAGTTGTTTTCTGGTAAGGAAAGTCACTATTGTGCTCCCATTGCCATACACAGTGCAAATAGCACTCGCGTCTTTTCCCTGCAAGTACAGTGTATTGGACTGAAGAGGAGCTACTGTTCTTGTCAGTTTCCTAAGCAAATTTGAACTAGATATGGCCCGTGTGTGTAGGAAGCACATTTCTTTTGTTCTGAGCAAGCTCACTGTTTGGATCCCATAGGTAACACAGTAGAGTAGAAGAGTGCTCTTTTCTCAAAAGCAGAGTGTGTTTCTTGTAAGGCGAGCTAGCGTTTGTTTCCCAATCCTAAATGGAGTTGAATCACATCCAGGTTCTGGTCTTACGAGCAAGAGTTGTTTTCTGGTAAGAAGAGTCACTATTGCGCTCCTTTGCCATACACAGTGCAAATAGCCCTCGCGTCTGTTCCCAGCAAGTACAGTGTATTGGACTGAAGAGGAGCTACTGTTCTTGTCAGTTTCCTAAGCAGAGTTGAACTAGATATGGTCCATGTGTGTAGGAAGCACAGTTCTTTTGTACTCAGCAAGCTCACTGTTCTGGTTCTATACGAAACACAGTAGAGTAGAAGTGTGCTCTTTCCTCAAAAGCAGAGTGTGTTTTTTGTAAGGCGAGCTAGCGTTTGTTTCCCAGTCCTAAATGGAGTTGAATCACATGCAGGTTTGGTCATACGAGCAAGAGTTGTTTTCTGGTAAGGAAAGTCAATATTGCGCTCCCATTGCCAAACACAGTGCAAATAGCACTCGCGTCTGTTCCCAGCAAGTACAGTGTATGGGACTGAAGAGGAGCTACTGTTCTTGTCAGTTTCCTAAGCAGAGTTGAACTAGATATGTTCCGTGTGTGTAGGAAGCACAATTCTTTTGTTCTGAGCAAGCTCACTGTTTGGACCCCACAGGAAACACAGTAGAGAAGATGTGTTCCCTATTCTCAAAAGCAGAGCGCGTTTCTTGTAAGGCGAGCTAGCGTTTGTTTCCCAGTCCTAAGTGGATTGATTCAAATGCAGTTTCTGGTCCTAAGAGCAAAAGTTGTTTTCTGGTAAGAGGAGTCACTATTGTGCTCCCATTGTCATACACAGTGCAAATAGCCCTCGCGTCTGTTCCCAGCAAGTACAGTGTATTTGACTGAAGAGGAGCTACTGTTTTGGTCAGTTTCCTAAGCAGAGTTGAACTAGATATGACCCGTGTGTGTAGGAAGCACAGTTCTTTTGTTCTGAGCAAGCACACTGTTTGGACCCCATAGGAAACACAGTAGAGTAGATGTGTGCCCTATTCTCAAAAACAGAGTGTGTTTTTTGTAAGGCGAGCTAGCGCTTGTTTCGCAGTCCTAAATGGAGTTGAATCACTTGCAGTTTCCGTTCCTACGAGCAAGAGTTGTTTTCTGGTAAGGAAAGTCACTATTGTACTCCCATTGCCATACACAGTGCAAATAGCACTCGCGTCTTTTCCCTGCAAGTACAGTGTATTGGACTGAAGAGGAGCTACTGTTCTTGTCAGTTTCCTAAGCAAATTTGAACTAGATATGGCCCGTGTGTGTAGGAAGCACATTTCTTTTGTTCTGAGCAAGCTCACTGTTTGGATCCCATAGGTAACACAGTAGAGTAGAAGAGTGCTCTTTTCTCAAAAGCAGAGTGTGTTTCTTGTAAGGCGAGCTAGCGTTTGTTTCCCAATCCTAAATGGAGTTGAATCACATCCAGGTTCTGGTCTTACGAGCAAGAGTTGTTTTCTGGTAAGAAGAGTCACTATTGCGCTCCTTTGCCATACACAGTGCAAATAGCCCTCGCGTCTGTTCCCAGCAAGTACAGTGTATTGGACTGAAGAGGAGCTACTGTTCTTGTCAGTTTCCTAAGCAGAGTTGAACTAGATATGGTCCATGTGTGTAGGAAGCACAGTTCTTTTGTACTCAGCAAGCTCACTGTTCTGGTTCTATAGGAAACACAGTAGAGTAGAAGTGTGCTCTTTCCTCAAAAGCAGAGTGTGTTTTTTGTAAGGCGAGCTAGCGTTTGTTTCCCAGTCCTAAATGGAGTTGAATCACATGCAGGTTTGGTCATACGAGCAAGAGTTGTTTTCTGGTAAGGAAAGTCAATATTGCGCTCCCATTGCCAAACACAGTGCAAATAGCACTCGCGTCTGGTCCCAGCAAGTACAGTGTATGGGACTGAAGAGGAGCTACTGTTCTTGTCAGTTTCCTAAGCAGAGTTGAACTAGATATGTTCCGTGTGTGTAGGAAGCACAATTCTTTTGTTCTGAGCAAGCTCACTGTTTGGACCCCACAGGAAACACAGTAGAGAAGATGTGTTCCCTATTCTCAAAAGCAGAGCGAGTTTCTTGTAAGGCGAGCTAGCGTTTGTTTCCCAGTCCTAAGTGGATTGATTCAAATGCAGTTTCTGGTCCTAAGAGCAAAAGTTGTTTTCTGGTAAGAGGAGTCACTATTGTGCTCCCATTGTCATACACAGTGCAAATAGCCCTCGCGTCTGTTCCCAGCAAGTACAGTGTATTTGACTGAAGAGGAGCTACTGTTTTGGTCAGTTTCCTAAGCAGAGTTGAACTAGATATGACCCGTGTGTGTAGGAAGCACAGTTCTTTTGTTCTGAGCAAGCACACTGTTTGGACCCCATAGGAAACACAGTAGAGTAGATGTGTGCCCTATTCTCAAAAACAGAGTGTGTTTTTTGTAAGGCGAGCTAGCGCTTGTTTCGCAGTCCTAAATGGAGTTGAATCACTTGCAGTTTCCATTCCTACGAGCAAGAGTTGTTTTCTGGTAAGGAAAGTCACTATTGTGCTCCCATTGCCATACACAGTGCAATAAGCACTCGCGTCTGTTCCCAGCAATTACAGTGTATTGGACTGAAGAGGATCTACTGTTCTTGTCAGTATCCTGAGCAGAATTGAACTAGATATGGCCCGTGTGTGTAGGAAGCACAGTTCTTTTGTTCTGAGCAAGCTCACTGTTTGGACCCCATAGGAAACACAGTAGAGTAGAAGAGTGCTCTTTTCTCAAAAGCAGATTGTGTATCTTATAAGGCGAGCTAGCGTTTGTTTCCCAGTCCTAAATGGAGTTGAATCACATGCAGTTTCTGGTCCTACGAGCAAGAGTTGTTTTCTGGTAAGAAGAGTCACTATTGCGCTCCCATTGTCATACTCAGGGCAAATACCACTGTCCTCTGTTCCCAGCATGTACAGTGTACTGGACTAAAGAGCATCTACTGTTCTTGTCAGGTTTCTAAGCAGAGTTGAACTAGATATGGCCCATGTGTGTAGGAAGCACAGTTCTTTTGTACTCAGCAAGCTCACTGTTCTGGCCCTATAGGAAACACAGTATATTAGAAGAGTGCTCTTTCCTCCAAAGCAGAGTGTGTTTCTTGTAAGGCCAGCTAGAGTTTGTTTCCCAGTCTTAAATTGAGTTGAATCACATGCAGTTTCCGTTCCTATGAGCAAGAGTTGTTTTCTGGTAAGGAAAGTCACTATTGTGTTCCATTGCCAAACGCAGTGCAAATAGCACTCGCGTCTGTTCCCAGCAAGTACAGTGTATTGGACTGAAGAGGAGCTACTGTTCTTGTCAGTTTCCTAAGCAAATTTGAACTAGATATGGCCCGTGTGTGTAGGAAGCACAGTTCTTTTGTTCTGAGCAAGCTCACTGTTTGGATCCCATAGGAAACACAGTAGAGTAGAAGAGTGCTCTTTTCTCAAAAGCAGAGTGTGTTTCTTGTAAGGCGAGCTAGAATTTGTTTCCCAATCCTAAATGGAGTTGAATCACATCCAGGTTCTGGTCCTACGAGCAAGAGTTGTTTTCTGGTAAGAAGAGTCACTATTGCGCTCCCTTTGCCATACACAGTGCAAATAGCCCTCGCGTCTGTTCAGAGCAAGTACAGTGTATTGGACTGAAGAGGAGCTACTGTTCTTGTCAGTTTCCTAAGCAGAGTTGAACTAGATGTGGCCCATGTGTGTAGGAAGCACAGTTCTTTTGTACTCAGCAAGCTCACTGTTCTGGCCCTATAGGAAACACAGTAGAGTAGAAGAGTGCTCTTTCCTCAAAGCAGAGTGTGTTTTTTGTAAGGCGAGCTAGCGTTTGTTTCGCAGTCCTAAATGGAGTTGAATCTCATGCAGTTTCCGTTCCTACGAGCAAGAGTTGTTTTCTGGTAAGGAAAGTCACTATTGCGCTCCCATTGCCATACACAGTGCAATTAGCACTCGCGCCTGTTCCCAGCAAGTACAGTGTATTGGACTGAAGAGGAGCTACTGTTCTTGTCAGTTTCCTAAGCAGAATTGAACTAGATATGGCCCGTGTGTGTAGGAAGCACAGTTCTTTTGTTCTGAGCAAGCTCACTGTTTGGACCCCACAGGAAACACAGTAGAGAAGATGTGTGCCCTATTCTCAAAAGCAGAGCGTGTTTCTTGTAAGGCAAGCTAGCATTTGTTTCCCAGTCCTAAGTGGATTGATTCAAATGCAGTTTCTGGTCCTAAGAGCAAGAGTTGTTTTCTGGTAAGAAGAGTCACTATTGCGCTCCCTTTGCCATTCTCAGTGCAAATAGCACACGCGTCTGTTCCAGCAAGTATAGTGTATTGCACTGAAGAGGAGCTACTGTTCTTGTCAGTTAACGAAGCAGAATTGAACTAGATATGGCCCGTGTGTGTAGGAAGCACAGTTCTTTTGTTCTGAGCAAGGTCACTGTTCTGGCCCTATTGGAAACACAGTAGAGTAGAAGAGTGCTCTTTTCTCAAAAGCAGAGCGTGTTTCTTGTAAGGCGAGCTAGCGTTTGTTTCCCAGTCCCAAGTGGATTGAAACAAATGCAGTTTGTGGTACTAAGAGCAAGAGTTGTTTTCTGGTAAGAAGAGTCACTATTGCGCTCCCATTGCCATACACAGTACAAATAGCACTCGCGTCGATTTTCAGCAAGTACAGTGTATTGGACTGAAGAGGAGCTACTGTTCTTGTCAGTTTCCTAAGCACAGTTGAACTAGATATGGCCCGTGTGTGTAGGAAGCACAGTTCTTTTGTTCTCAGCAAGCTCACTGTTCGGACCACTTAGAAAACACAGTAGAGTAGAAGAGTGCTCTTTTCTCAAAAGCAGAGTGTGTTTCTTGTAAGGCGAGCTAGCGTTTGTTTCCCAGTCCTAAGTGGAGTTGAATCACATGCAGTTTTTGGTCCTACGAGCAAGAGTTGTTTTCTGGTAAGGAAAGTCAATATTGCGCTCCCATTGCCAAACACAGTGCAAATAGCCCTCGCGTCTGTTCCCAGCAAGTACAGTGTATTTGACTGAAGAGGAGCTACTGTTTTTGTCAGTTTCCTAAGCAGAATTGAACTAGATATGACCCGTGTGTGTAGGAAGCATAGTTCTTTTGTTCTGAGCAAGCACACTGTTTGGACCCCATAGGAAACACAGTAGAGTAGATGTGTGCCCTATTCTCAAAAGCAGAGCGTGTTTCTTGTAAGGCGAGCTAGCGTTTGTTTCCCAGTCCTAAGTGGATTGAATCAAATGCAGTTTCTGGCCCTAAGAGCAAGAGTTGTTTTCTGGTAAGAAGGGTCACTATTGTGCTCCCATTGCTGTGCACAGTGCAAATAGCACTCGCGTCTGTTCCCAGCAAGTACAGTGTATTGGACTGAAGAGGAGCTACTGTTCTCATCAGTTTCCTACGCAGAGTTGAACTAGATATGGCCCGTGTGTGTAGGAAGCACAGTTCTTTTTTTTTCTGAGCAAGCTCACTGTTCTGGCCCTATAGGAAACACAGTAGAGTACAAGAGTGCTCTTTTCTCAAAATCAGAGTGTGTTTCTTGTAAGGCGAGATAGCATTTGTTTCCCAGTCCTAAATGGAGTTGAATCACATGCACTTTCTGGTCCTACGCGCAAGAGTCGTTTTCTGGTAAAAAGATTCACTATTTCGCTCCCAATGACGAACACAGTGCAAATAGCACTCGCGTCGTTTCCCAGCAAGTACAGTGTATTGGACTGAAGAGGAGCTACTGTTCTTGTCAGTTTCCTAAGCAGAATTGAACTAGATATGGCCCGTGTGTGTAGGAAGCACAGTTCTTTTGTTCTGAGCAAGCTCACTGTTTGGACCCCATAGGAAACACAGTAGAGTAGAAGAGTGCTCTTTTCTCAAAAGCAGAGTGTGTTTCTTGTAAGGCGAGCTAGCGTTTGTTTCCCAGTCCTAAATGGAGTTGAATCACATGCAGTTTCTGGTCCTACGAGCAAGAATTTTTTCTGGTAATAAGAGTCACTATTGCGCTCCCATTGTCATACTCAGGGCAAATAGCACTGGCCTCTGTTCCCAGCATGTACAGTGTATTGGACTAAAGAGGTTCTACTGTTCTTGTCAGGTTCCTAAGCAGAGTTGAACTAGATATGGCCCATGTGTGTAGGAAGCACAGTTCTTTTGTACTCAGCAAGCTCACTGTTCTGGCCCTATAGGAAACACAGTAGATTAGAAGAGTGCTCTTTCCTCCAAAGCAGAGTGTGTTTCTTGTAAGGCCAGCTAGAGTTTGTTTCCCAGTATTAAATGGAGTTGAATCACATGCAGTTTCCGTTCCTATGAGCAAGAGTTGTTTTCTGGTAAGGAAAGTCACTATTGTGCTCCCATTGCCAAACACAGTGCAAATAGCACTCGCGTCTGTTCCCAGCAAGTACAGAGTATTGGACTGAAGAGGAGCTACTGTTCTTGTCAGTTTCCTAAGCAGAATTGAACTAGATATGGCCCGTGTGTGTAGGAAGCACAGTTCCTTTGTTCTGAGCAAGCTCACTGTTTGGACCCCATAGGAAACCCAGTAGAGTAGAAGAGTACTCTTTTCTCAAAAGCAGAGTGTGTTTCTTGTATGGCGAGCTAGCGTTTGTTTCCCAGTCCAAAATGGAGTTGAATCACATGCATTTTCTGGTCCTACGAGCAAGAGTTGTTTTCTGGTAAGAAGAGTCACTATTGTGCTCCCATTGCCATACACAGTGCAAATAGCACTGGCGTCTCTACCCAGCATGTACAGTGTATTGGGCTGAAGATGATCTACTCTTCTTGTCAGTTTCCTAAGCAGAATTGAACTAGATATGGCCCGTGTGTGTAGGAAGCACAGTTCTTTTGTTTTGAGCAAGCTCACTGTTTGGATCCCATAGGAAACACAGTAGAGTAGAAGAGTGCTGTTTTCTCAAAAGCAGAGTGTGTTTCTTTTAAGGCGAGCTAGCGTTTGTTTCCCAGTCCTAAATGGAGTTGAATCACATGCAGTTTCTGGTCCTACGAGCAAGAGTTTTTTCTGGTAAGGAAAGTCACTATTGCGCTCCCATTGTCATACTCAGGGCAAATACCACTGTCCTCTGTTCCCAGCATGTACAGTGTACTGGACTAAAGAGGATCTACTGTTCTTGTCAGGTTCCTAAGCAGAGTTGAACTAGATATGGCCCATGTGTGTAGGAAGCACAGTTCTTTTGTACTCAGCAAGCTCACTGTTCTGGCCCTATAGGAAACACAGTAGATTAGAAGAGTGCTCTTTCCTCCAAAGCAGAGTGTGTTTCTTGTAAGGCCAGCTAGAGTTTGTTTCCCAGTCCAAAATGGAGTTGAATCACATGCAGTTTCCGTTCCTATGAGCAAGAGTTGTTTTCTGGTAAAGAAAGTCACTATTGTGCTCCCATTGCCAAACACAGTGCAAATAGCACTCGCGTCTTTTCCCTGCAAGTACAGTGTATTGGACTGAAGAGGAGCTACTGTTCTTGTCAGTTTCCTAAGCAAATTTGAACTAGATATGGCCCGTGTGTGTAGGAAGCACATTTCTTTTGTTCTGAGCAAGCTCACTGTTTGGATCCCATAGGTAACACAGTAGAGTAGAAGAGTGCTCTTTTCTCAAAAGCAGAGTGTGTTTCTTGTAAGGCGAGCTAGCGTTTGTTTCCCAATCCTAAATGGAGTTGAATCACATCCAGGTTCTGGTCTTACGAGCAAGAGTTGTTTTCTGGTAAGAAGAGTCACTATTGCGCTCCTTTGCCATACACAGTGCAAATAGCCCTCGCGTCTGTTCCCAGCAAGTACAGTGTATTGGACTGAAGAGGAGCTACTGTTCTTGTCAGTTTCCTAAGCAGAGTTGAACTAGATATGGTCCATGTGTGTAGGAAGCACAGTTCTTTTGTACTCAGCAAGCTCACTGTTCTGGTTCTATAGGAAACACAGTAGAGTAGAAGTGTGCTCTTTCCTCAAAAGCAGAGTGTGTTTTTTGTAAGGCGAGTTAGCGTTTGTTTCCCAGTCCTAAATGGAGTTGAATCACATGCAGGTTTGGTCATACGAGCAAGAGTTGTTTTCTGGTAAGGAAAGTCAATATTGTGCTTCCATTGCCATACACAGTGCAAATAGCACTCGCGTCTGTTCCCAGCAAGTACAGTGTATGGGACTGAAGAGGAGCTACTGCTCTTGTCAGTTTCCTAAGCATAGTTGAACTAGATATGTTCCGTGTGTGTAGGAAGCACAATTCTTTTGTTCTGAGCAAGCTCACTGTTTGGACCCCACAGGAAACACAGTAGAGAAGATGTGTGCCCTATTCTCAAAAGCAGAGCGAGTTTCTTGTAAGGCGAGCTAGCGTTTGTTTCCCAGTCCTAAGTGGATTGATTCAAATGCAGTTTCTGGTCCTAAGAGCAAGAGTTGTTTTCTGGTAAGAGGAGTCACTATTGTGCTCCCATTGTCATACACAGTGCAAATAGCCCTCGCGTCTGTTCCCAGCAAGTACAGTGTATTTGACTGAAGAGGAGCTACTGTTTTTGTCAGTTTCCTAAGCAGAGTTGAACTAGATATGACCCGTGTGTGTAGGAAGCACAGTTCTTTTGTTCTGAGCAAGCACACTGTTTGGACCCCATAGGAAACACAGTAGAGTAGATGTGTGCCCTATTCTCAAAAGCAGAGTGTGTTTTTTGTAAGGCGAGCTAGCGTTTGTTTCGCAGTCCTAAATGGAGTTGAAACACATGCAGTTTCCGTTCCTACGAGCAAGAGTTGTTTTCTGGTAAGGAAAGTCACTATTGCGCTCCCATTGACATACACAGTGCAATTAGCACTCGCGTCTGTTCCCAGCAAGTACAGTGTATTGGACTGAAGAGGATCTACTGTTCTTGTCAGTTTCCTAAGCAGAATTGAACTAGATATGGCCCGTGTGTGTAGGAAGCACAGTTCTTTTGTTCTGAGCAAGCTCACTGTTTGGACCCCATAGGAAACACAGTAGAGTAGAAGAGTGCTCTTTTCTCAAAAGCAGAGTGTGTTTCTTATAAGGCGAGCTAGCGTTTGTTTCCCAGTCCTAAATGGAGTTGAATCACATGCAGTTTCTGGTCCTACGAGCAAGAGTTGTTTTCTGGTAAGAAGAGTCACTATTGTGCCCCCATTGCCATACACAGTGCAAATAGCACTGGCCTCTGTACCCAGCATGTACTGTGTATGGACTGAAGAGGATCTACTGTTCTTGTCAGTTTCCTAAGCAGAATTGAACTAGATATGGCCCGTGTGTGTAGGAAGCACAGTTCTTTTGTTCTGAGCAAGCGCACTGTTCTGGCCCTATAGGAAACACAGTAGATTAGAAGAGTGCTCTTTCCTCCAAAGCAGAGTGTGTTTCTTGTAAGGCCAGCAAGAGTTTGTTTCCCAGTCCTAAATGGAGTTGAATCACATGCAGTTTCCGGTCCTATGAGCAAGAGTTGTTTTCTGGTAAGGAAAGTAAACTATTGAGCTCCCATTGCCAAACACAGTGCAAATAGCCCTCGCGTCTGTTCCCAGCAAGTACAGTGTATTGGACTGAAGAGGAGCTACTGTTCTTGTCAGTTTACTAAGCAAATTTGAACTAGATATGGCCCGTGTGTGTAGGAAGCACAGTTCTTTTGTTCTGAGCAAGCTCACTGTTTGGACCCCATAGGAAACACAGTAGAGTAGAAGAGTGCTGTTTTCTCAAAAGCAGCGTGTGTTTCTTGTAAGGCAAGCTAGCGTTTGTTTCCCAGTCCTAAATGGAGTTGAATCACATCCAGGTTCTGGTCCTACGAGCAAGAGTTGTTTTCTGGTAAGAAGAGTCACTATTGCGCTCCCTTTGCCATACACAGTGCAAATAGCCCTCGCGTCTGTTCCCAGCAAGTACAGTGTATTGGACTGAATAGGAGCTACTGTTCTTGTCAGTTTCCTAAGCAGAATTGAACTAGATATGACCCGTGTGTGTAGGAAGCACAGTTCTTTTGTTTTGAGCAAGCTCACTGTTTGGACCCCATAGGAAACACAGTAGAGAAGATGTGTGCCCTATTCTCAAAAGCAGAGCGTGATTCTTGTGAGGCAAGCTAGCGTTTGTTTCCTAGTCCTAAATGGAGTTGAATCACATGCAGTTTCTGGTCCTACGAGCAAGAGTTTTTTCTGGTAATAAGAGTCACTATTGCGCTCCCATTGTCATACTCAGGGCAAATAGCACTGGCCTCTGTTCCCAGCACGTACAGTGTACTGGACTAAAGAGGATCTACTGTTCTTGTCAGGTTTCTAAGCAGAGTTGAACTAGATATGGCCCATGTGTGTAGGAAGCACAGTTCTTTTGTACTCAGCAAGCTCACTGTTCTGGCCCTATAGGAAACACAGTAGATTAGAAGAGTGCATTTTTCTCAAAAGCAGAGTGTGTTTCTTGTAAGGCCAGCTAGAGTTTGTTTCCCAGTCTCAAATGGAGTTGAATCACATGCAGTTTCCGTTCCTATGAGCAAGAGTTGTTTTCTGGTAAGGAAAGTCACTATTGTGCTCCCATTGCCATACACAGTGCAAATAGCACTCGCGTCTGTTCCCAGCAAGTACAGTGTATTGGACTGAAGAGGAGCTACTGTTCTTGTCAGTTTCCTAAGCAAATTTGAACTAGATATGGCCCGTGTGTGTAGGAAGCACAGTTCTTTTGTTCTGAGCAAGCTCACTGTTTGGATCCCATAGGAAACACAGTAGAGTAGAAGAGTGCTCTTTTCTCAAAAGCAGAGTGTGTTTCTTGTAACGCGAGCTAGCATTTGTTTCCCAATCCTAAATGGAGCTGAATCACATCCAGGTTCTGGTCCTACGAGCAAGAGTTGTTTTCTGGTAAGAAGAGTCACTATTGCGCTCCCTTTGCTATACACAGTGCAAATAGCCCTTGCGTCTGTTCAGAGCAAGTACAGTGTATTGGACTGAAGAGGAGCTACTGTTCTTGTCAGTTTCCTAAGCAGAGTTGAACTAGATATGGCCCATGTGTGTAGGAAGCACAGTTCTTTTGTACTCAGCAAGCTCACTGTTCTGGCCCTATAGGAAACACAGTAGAGTAGAAGAGTGCTCTTTCCTCAAAGCAGAGTGTGTTTTTTGTAAGGCGAGCTAGCGTTTGTTTCGCAGTCCTAAATGGAGTTGAATCTCATGCAGTTTCCGTTCCTACGAGCAAGAGTTGTTTTCTGGTAAGGAAAGTCACTATTGCGCTCCCATTGCCATACACAGTGCAATTAGCACTCGCGCCTGTTCCCAGCAAGTACAGTGTATTGGACTGAAGAGGAGCTACTGTTCTTGTCAGTTTCCTAAGCAGAATTGAACTAGATATGGCCCGTGTGTGTAGGAAGCACAGTTCTTTTGTTCTGAGCAAGCTCACTGTTTGGACCCCACAGGAAACACAGTAGAGAAGATGTGTGCCCTATTCTCAAAAGCAGAGCGTGTTTCTTGTAAGGCGAGCTAGCATTTGTTTCCCAGTCCTAAGTGGATTGATTCAAATGCAGTTTCTGGTCCTAAGAGCAAGAGTTGTTTTCTGGTAAGAAGAGTCACTATTGCGCTCCCTTTGCCATTCACAGTGCAAATAGCACACGCGTCTGTTCCAGCAAGTATAGTGTATTGGACTGAAGAGGAGCTACTGTTCTTGTCAGTTAACGAAGCAGAATTGAACTAGATATGGCCCGTGTGTGTAGAAGCACAGTTCTTTTGTTCTGAGCAAGGTCACTGTTCTGGCCCTATTGGAAACACAGTAGAGTAGAAGAGTGCTCTTTTCTCAAAAGCAGAGCGTGTTTCTTGTAAGGCAAGCTAGCGTTTGTTTCCCAGTCCCAAGTGGATTGAAACAAATGCAGTTTCTGGTACTAAGAGCAAAAGTTATTTTCTGGTAAGAAGAGTCACTATTGCGCTCCCATTGCCATACACAGTACAAATAGCACTCGCGTCGATTTCCAGCAAGTACAGTGTATTGGACTGAAGAGGAGCTACTGTTCTTGTCAGTTTCCTAAGCACAGTTGAACTAGATATGGCCCGTGTGTGTAGGAAGCACAGTTCTTTTGTTCTCAGCAAGCTCACTGTTCGGACCACTTAGAAAACACAGTAGAGTAGAAGAGTGCTCTTTTCTCAAAAGCAGAGTGTGTTTCTTGTAAGGCGAGCTAGCGTTTGTTTCCCAGTCGTAAGTGGAGTTGAATCACATGCAGTTTTTGGTCCTACGAGCAAGAGTTGTTTTCTGGTAAGGAAAGTCAATATTGCGCTCCCATTGCCATACACAGTGCAAATAGCCCTCGCGTCTGTTCCCAGCAAGTACAGTGTATTTGACTGAAGAGGAGCTACTGTTTTTGTCAGTTTCCTAAGCAGAGTTGAACTAGATATGACCCGTGTGTGTAGGAAGCACAGTTCTTTTGTTCTGAGCAAGCACACTGTTTGGACCCCATAGGAAACACAGTAGAGTAGATGTGTGCCCTATTCTCAAAAGCAGAGCGTGTTTCTTGTAAGGCGAGCTAGCGTTTGTTTCCCAGTCCTAAGTGGATTGAATCAAATGCAGTTTCTGGTCCTAAGAGCAAGAGTTGTTTTCTGGTAAGAAGGGTCACTATTGTGCTCCCATTGCTGTGCACAGTGCAAATAGCACTCGCGTCTGTTCCCAGCAAGTACAGTGTATTGGACTGAAGAGGAGCTACTGTTCTCATCAGTTTCCTAAGCAGAGTTGAACTAGATATGGCCCGTGTGTGTAGGAAGCACAGTTCTTTTGTTCTGAGCAAGCTCACTGTACTGGCCCTATAGGAAACACAGTAGAGTAAAAGAGTGCTCTTTTCTCAAAATCAGAGTGTGTTTCTTGTAAGGCGAGATAGCATTTGTTTCCCAGTCCTAAATGGAGTTGAATCACATGCACTTTCTGGTCCTACGCGCAAGAGTCGTTTTCTGGTAAAAAGATTCACTATTTCGCTCCCAATGACGTACACAGTGCAAATAGCACTCGCGTCGTTTCCCAGCAAGTACAGTGTATTGGACTGAAGAGGAGCTACTGTTCTTGTCAGTTTCCTAAGCAGAATTGAACTAGATATGGCCCGTGTGTGTAGGAAGCACAGTTCTTTTGTTCTGAGCAAGCTCACTGTTTGGACCCCATAGGAAACACAGTAGAGTAGAAGAGTGCTCTTTTCTCAAAAGCAGAGTGTGTTTCTTGTAAGGCGAGCTAGCGTTTGTTTCCCAGTCCTAAATGAGTTGAATCACATGCAGTTTCTGGTCCTACGAGCAAGAATTTTTTCTGGTAATAAGAGTCACTATTGCGCTCCCATTGTCATACTCAGGGCAAATAGCACTGGCCTCTGTTCCCAGCATGTACAGTGTATTGGACTAAAGAGGTTCTACTGTTCTTGTCAGGTTCCTAAGCAGAGTTGAACTAGATATGGCCCATGTGTGTAGGAAGCACAGTTCTTTTGTACTCAGCAAGCTCACTGTTCTGGCCCTATAGGAAACACAGTAGATTAGAAGAGTGCTCTTTCCTCCAAAGCAGAGTGTGTTTCTTGTAAGGCCAGCTAGAGTTTGTTTCCCAGTATTACATGGAGTTGAATCACATGCAGTTTCCGTTCCTATGAGCAAGAGTTGTTTTCTGGTAAGGAAAGTCACTATTGTGCTCCCATTGCCAAACACAGTGCAAATAGCACTCGCGTCTGTTCCCAGCAAGTACAGAGTATTGGACTGAAGAGGAGCTACTGTTCTTGTAGTTTCCTAAGCAGAATTGAACTAGATATGGCCCGTGTGTGTAGGAAGCACAGTTCTTTTGTTCTGAGCAAGCTCACTGTTTGGACCCCATAGGAAACCCAGTAGAGTAGAAGAGTGCTCTTTTCTCAAAAGCAGAGTGTGTTTCTTGTATGGCGAGCTAGCGTTTGTTTCCCACTCCAAAATGGAGTTGAATCACATGCATTTTCTGGTCCTACGAGCAAGAGTTGTTTTCTGGTAAGAAGAGTCACTATTGTGCTCCCATTGCCATACACAGTGCAAATAGCACTGGCGTCTCTACCCAGCATGTACAGTGTATTGGGCTGAAGATGATCTACTTTTCTTGTCAGTTTCCTAAGCAGAATTGAACTAGATATGGCCCGTGTGTGTAGGAAGCACAGTTCTTTTGTTTTGAGCAAGCTCACTGTTTGGACCCCATAGGAAACACAGTAGAGTAGAAGAGTGCTCTTTTCTCAAAAGCAGAGTGTGTTTCTTGTAAGGCGAGCTAGCGTTTGTTTCCCAGTCCTAAATGGAGTTGAATCACATGCAGTTTCTGGTCCTACGAGCAAGAGTTTTTTCTGGTAAGGAAAGTCACTATTGCGCTCCCATTGTCATACTCAGGGCAAATAGCACTGGCCTCTGTTCCCAGCATGTACAGTGTACTGGACTAAAGAGGATCTACTGTTCTTGTCAGGTTCCTAAGCAGAGTTGAACTAGATATGGCCCATGTGTGTAGGAAGCACAGTTCTTTTGTACTCAGCAAGCTCACTGTTCTGGCCCTATAGGAAACACAGTAGATTAGAAGAGTGCTCTTTCCTCCAAAGCAGAGTGTGTTTCTTGTAAGGCCAGCTAGAGTTTGTTTCCCAGTCCAAAATGGAGTTGAATCACATGCAGTTTCCGTTCCTATGAGCAAGAGTTGTTTTCTGGTAAGGAAAGTCACTATTGTGCTCCCATTGCCATACACAGTGCAAATAGCACTCGCGTCTTTTCCCTGCAAGTACAGTGTATTGGACTGAAGAGGAGCTACTGTTCTTGTCAGTTTCCTAAGCAAATTTGAACTAGATATGGCCCGTGTGTGTAGGAAGCACAGTTCTTTTGTTCTGAGCAAGCTCACTGTTTGGACCCCATAGGAAACACAGTAGAGTAGAAGAGTGCTCTTTTCTCAAAAGCAGAGTGTGTTTCTTGTAAGGCGAGCTAGCGTTTGTTTCCCAGTCCTAAATGGAGTTGAATCACATGCAGTTTCTGGTCCTACGAGCAAGAATTTTTTCTGGTAATAAGAGTCACTATTGCGCTCCCATTGTCATACTCAGGGCAAATAGCACTGGCCTCTGTTCCCAGCATGTACAGTGTATTGGACTACAGAGGTTCTACTGTTCTTGTCAGGTTCCTAAGCAGAGTTGAACTAGATATGGCCCATGTGTGTAGGAAGCACAGTTCTTTTGTACTCAGCAAGCTCACTGTTCTGGCCCTATAGGAAACACAGTAGATTAGAAGAGTGCTCTTTCCTCCAAAGCAGAGTGTGTTTCTTGTAAGGCCAGCTAGAGTTTGTTTCCCAGTATTAAATGGAGTTGAATCACATGCAGTTTCCGTTCCTATGAGCAAGAGTTGTTTTCTGGTAAGGAAAGTCACTATTGTGCTCCCATTGCCAAACACAGTGCAAATAGCACTCGCGTCTGTTCCCAGCAAGTACACAGTATTGGACTGAAGAGGAGCTACTGTTCTTGTCAGTTTCCTAAGCAGAATTGAACTAGATATGGCCCGTGTGTGTAGGAAGCACAGTTCTTTTGTTCTGAGCAAGCTCACTGTTTGGACCCCACAGGAAACACAGTAGAGAAGATGTGTGCCCTATTCTCAAAAGCAGAGCGTGTTTCTTGTAAGGCGAGCTAGCATTTGTTTCCCAGTCCTAAGTGGATTGATTCAAATGCAGTTTCTGGTCCTAAGAGCGAGAGTTGTTTTCTGGTAAGAAGAGTCACTATTGCGCTCCCTTTGCCATTCACAGTGCAAATAGCACACGCGTCTGTTCCAGCAAGTATAGTGTATTGGACTGAAGAGGAGCTACTGTTCTTGTCAGTTAACGAAGCAGAATTGAACTAGATATGGCCCGTGTGTGTAGAAGCACAGTTCTTTTGTTCTGAGCAAGGTCACTGTTCTGGCCCTATTGGAAACACAGTAGAGTAGAAGAGTGCTCTTTTCTCAAAAGCAGAGCGTGTTTCTTGTAAGGCGAGCTAGCGTTTGTTTCCCAGTCCCAAGTGGATTGAAACAAATGCAGTTTCTGGTACTAAGAGCAAGAGTTGTTTTCTGGTAAGAAGAGTCACTATTGCGCTCCCATTGCCATACACAGTACAAATAGCACTCGCGTCGATTTCCAGCAAGTACAGTGTATTGGACTGAAGAGGAGCTACTGTTCTTGTCAGTTTCCTAAGCACAGTTGAACTAGATATGGCCCGTGTGTGTAGGAAGCACAGTTCTTTTGTTCTCAGCAAGCTCACTGTTCGGACCACTTAGAAAACACAGTAGAGTAGAAGAGTGCTCTTTTCTCAAAAGCAGAGTGTGTTTCTTGTAAGGCGAGCTAGCGTTTGTTTCCCAGTCCTAAGTGGAGTTGAATCACATGCAGTTTTTGGTCCTACGAGCAAGAGTTGTTTTCTGGTAAGGAAAGTCAATATTGCGCTCCCATTGCCATACACAGTGCAAATAGCCCTCGCGTCTGTTTCCAGCAAGTACAGTGTATTTGACTGAAGAGGAGCTACTGTTTTTGTCAGTTTCCTAAGCAGAGTTGAACTAGATATGACCCGTGTGTGTAGGAAGCACAGTTCTTTTGTTCTGAGCAAGCACACTGTTTGGACCCCATAGGAAACACAGTAGAGTAGATGTGTGCCCTATTCTCAAAAGCAGAGCGTGTTTCTTGTAAGGCGAGCTAGCGTTTGTTTCCCAGTCCTAAGTGGATTGAATCAAATGCAGTTTCTGGTCCTAAGAGCAAGAGTTGTTTTCTGGTAAGAAGGGTCACTATTGTGCTCCCATTGCTGTGCACAGTGCAAATAGCTCTCGCGTCTGTTCCCAGCAAGTACAGTGTATTGGACTGAAGAGGAGCTGCTGTTCTCATCAGTTTCCTAAGCAGAGTTGAACTAGATATGGCCCGTGTGTGTAGGAAGCACAGTTCTTTTGTTCTGAGCAAGCTCACTGTTCTGGCCCTATAGGAAACACAGTAGAGTACAAGAGTGCTCTTTTCTCAAAATCAGAGTGTGTTTCTTGTAAGGCGAGATAGCATTTGTTTCCCAGTCCTAAATGGAGTTGAATCACATGCACTTTCTGGTCCTACGCGCAAGAGTCGTTTTCTGGTAAAAAGATTCACTATTTCGCTCCCAATGACGTACACAGTGCAAATAGCACTCGCGTCGTTTCCCAGCAAGTACAGTGTATTGGACTGAAGAGGAGCTACTGTTCTTGTCAGTTTCCTAAGCAGAATTGAACTAGATATGGCCCGTGTGTGTAGGAAGCACAGTTCTTTTGTTCTGAGCAAGCTCACTGTTTGGACCCCATAGGAAACACAGTAGAGTAGAAGAGTGCTCTTTTCTCAAAAGCAGAGTGTGTTTCTTGTAAGGCGAGCTAGCGTTTGTTTCCCAGTCCTAAATGGAGTTGAATCACATGCAGTTTCTGGTCCTACGAGCAAGAATTTTTTCTGGTAATAAGAGTCACTATTGCGCTCCCATTGTCATACTCAGGGCAAATAGCACTGGCCTCTGTTCCCAGCATGTACAGTGTATTGGACTAAAGAGGTTCTACTGTTCTTGTCAGGTTCCTAAGCACAGTTGAACTAGATATGGCCCATGTGTGTAGGAAGCACAGTTCTTTTGTATTCAGCAAGCTCACTGTTCTGGCCCTATAGGAAACACAGTAGATTAGAAGAGTGCTCTTTCCTCCAAAGCAGAGTGTGTTTCTTGTAAGGCCAGCTAGAGTTTGTTTCCCAGTATTAAATGGAGTTGAATCACATGCAGTTTCCGTTCCTATGAGCAAGAGTTGTTTTCTGGTAAGGAAAGTCACTATTGTGCTCCCATTGCCAAACACAGTGCAAATAGCACTCGCGTCTTGTCCCAGCAAGTACAGAGTATTGGACTGAAGAGGAGCTACTGTTCTTGTCAGTTTCCTAAGCAGAATTGAACTAGATATGGCCCGTGTGTGTAGGAAGCACAGTTCTTTTGTTCTGAGCAAGCTCACTGTTTGGACCCCATAGGAAACCCAGTAGAGTAGAAGAGTGCTCTTTTCTCAAAAGCAGAGTGTGTTTCTTGTATGGCGAGCTAGCGTTTGTTTCCCAGTCCAAAATGGAGTTGAATCACATGCATTTTCTGGTCCTACGAGCAAGAATTTTTTCTGGTAAGGAAAGTCACTATTGCGCTCCCATTGTCATACTCAGGGCAAATAGCACTGGCCTCTGTTCCCAGCATGTACAGTGTACTGGACTAAAGAGGATCTACTGTTCTTGTCAGGTTCCTAAGCAGAGTTGAACTAGATTTGGCCCATGTGTGTAGGAAGCACAGTTCTTTTGTACTCAGCAAGCTCACTGTTCTGGCCCTATAGGAAACACAGTAGATTAGAAGAGTGCTCTTTCCTCCAAAGCAGAGTGTGTTTCTTGTAAGGCCAGCTAGAGTTTGTTTCCCAGTCCAAAATGGAGTTGAATCACATGCAGTTTCCGTTCCTATGAGCAAGAGTTGTTTTCTGGTAAGGAAAGTCACTATTGTGCTCCCATTGCCATACACAGTGCAAATAGCACTCGCGTCTTTTCCCTGCAAGTACAGTGTATTGGACTGAAGAGGAGCTACTGTTCTTGTCAGTTTCCTAAGCAAATTTGAACTAGATATGGCCCGTGTGTGTAGGAAGCACATTTCTTTTGTTCTGAGCAAGCTCACTGTTTGGATCCCATAGGTAACACAGTAGAGTAGAAGAGTGCTCTTTTCTCAAAAGCAGAGTGTGTTTCTTGTAAGGCGAGCTAGCGTTTGTTTCCCAATCCTAAATGGAGTTGAATCACATCCAGGTTCTGGTCTTACGAGCAAGAGTTGTTTTTTGGTAAGAAGAGTCACTATTGCGCTCCTTTGCCATACACAGTGCAAATAGCCCTCGCGTGTGTTCCCAGCAAGTACAGTGTATTGGACTGAAGAGGAGCTACTGTTCTTGTCAGTTTCCTAAGCAGAGTTGAACTAGATATGGTCCATGTGTGTAGGAAGCACAGTTCTTTTGTACTCAGCAAGCTCACTGTTCTGGTTCTATAGGAAACACAGTAGAGTAGAAGTGTGCTCTTTCCTCAAAAGCAGAGTGTGTTTTTTGTAAGGCGAGCTAGCGTTTGTTTCCCAGTCCTAAATGGAGTTGAATCACATGCAGGTTTGGTCATACGAGCAAGAGTTGTTTTCTGGTAAGGAAAGTCAATATTGCGCTCCCATTGCCAAACACAGTGCAAATAGCACTCGCGTCTGTTCCCAGCAAGTACAGTGTATGGGACTGAAGAGGAGCTACTGTTCTTGTCAGTTTCCTAAGCAGAGTTGAACTAGATATGTTCCGTGTGTGTAGGAAGCACAATTCTTTTGTTCTGAGCAAGCTCACTGTTTGGACCCCACAGGAAACACAGTAGAGAAGATGTGTTCCCTATTCTCAAAAGCAGAGCGAGTTTCTTGTAAGGCGAGCTAGCGTTTGTTTCCCAGTCCTAAGTGGATTGATTCAAATGCAGTTTCTGGTCCTAAGAGCAAAAGTTGTTTTCTGGTAAGAGGAGTCACTATTGTGCTCCCATTGTCATACACAGTGCAAATAGCCCTCGCGTCTGTTCCCAGCAAGTACAGTGTATTTGACTGAAGAGGAGCTACTGTTTTGGTCAGTTTCCTAAGCAGAGTTGAACTAGATATGACCCGTGTGTGTAGGAAGCACAGTTCTTTTGTTCTGAGCAAGCACACTGTTTGGACCCCATAGGAAACACAGTAGAGTAGATGTGTGCCCTATTCTCAAAAACAGAGTGTGTTTTTTGTAAGGCGAGCTAGCGCTTGTTTCGCAGTCCTAAATGGAGTTGAATCACATGCAGTTTCCGTTCCTACGAGCAAGAGTTGTTTTCTGGTAAGGAAAGTCACTATTGTGCTCCCATTGCCATACACAGTGCAATTAGCACTCGCGTCTGTTCCCAGCAATTACAGTGTATTGGACTGAAAAGGATCTACTGTTCTTGTCAGTATCCTAAGCTGAATTGAACTAGATATGGCCCGTGTGTGTAGGAAGCACAGTTCTTTTGTTCTGAGCAAGCTCACTGTTTGGACCCCATAGGAAACACAGTAGAGTAGAAGAGTGCTCTTTTCTCAAAAGCAGATTGTGTATCTTATAAGGCGAGCTAGCGTTTGTTTCCCAGTCCTAAATGGAGTTGAATCACATGCAGTTTCTGGTCCTACGAGCAAGAGTTGTTTTCTGGTAAGAAGAGTCACTATTGCGCTCCCTTTGTCATACACAGTGCAAATAGCCCTCGCGTCTGTTCAGAGCAAGTACAGTGTATTGGACTGAAGAGGAGCTACTGTTCTTGTCAGTTTCCTAAGCAGAGTTGAACTAGATGTGGCCCATGTGTGTAGGAAGCACAGTTCTTTTGTACTCAGCAAGCTCACTGTTCTGGCCCTATAGGAAACACAGTAGAGTAGAAGAGTGCTCTTTCCTCAAAGCAGAGTGTGTTTTTTGTAAGGCGAGCTAGCGTTTGTTTCGCAGTCCTAAATGGAGTTGAATCTCGTGCAGTTTCCGTTCCTACGAGCAAGAGTTGTTTTCTGGTAAGGAAAGTCACTATTGCGCTCCCATTGCCATACACAGTGCAATTAGCACTCGCGCCTGTTCCCAGCAAGTACAGTGTATTGGACTGAAGAGGAGCTACTGTTCTTGTCAGTTTCCTAAGCAGAATTGAACTAGATATGGCCCGTGTGTGTAGGAAGCACAGTTCTTTTGTTCTGAGCAAGCTCACTGTTTGGACCCCACAGGAAACACAGTAGAGAAGATGTGTGCCCTATTCTCAAAAGCAGAGCGTGTTTCTTGTAAGGCGAGCTAGCATTTGTTTCCCAGTCCTAAGTGGATTGATTCAAATGCAGTTTCTGGTCCTAAGAGCAAGAGTTGTTTTCTGGTAAGAAGAGTCACTATTGCCCTCCCTTTGCCATTCACAGTGCAAATAGCACACGCATCTGTTCCAGCAAGTATAGTGTATTGGACTGAAGAGGAGCTACTGTTCTTGTCAGTTAACGAAGCAGAATTGAACTAGATATGGCCCGTGTGTGTAGGAAGCACAGTTCTTTTGTTCTGAGCAAGGTCACTGTTCTGGCCCTATTGGAAACACAGTAGAGTAGAAGAGTGCTCTTTTCTCAAAAGCAGAGCGTGTTTCTTGTAAGGCGAGCTAGCGTTTGTTTCCCAGTCCCAAGTGGATTGAAACAAATGCAGTTTCTGGTACTAAGAGCAAGAGTTGTTTTCTGGTAAGAAGAGTCACTATTGCGCTCCCATTGCCATACACAGTACAAATAGCACTTGCGTCGATTTCCAGCAAGTACAGTGTATTGGACTGAAGAGGAGCTACTGTTCTTGTCAGTTTCCTAAGCACAGTTGAACTAGATATGGCCCGTGTGTGTAGGAAGCACAGTTCTTTTGTTCTCAGCAAGCTCACTGTTCGGACCACTTAGAAAACACAGTAGAGTAGAAGAGTGCTCTTTTCTCAAAAGCAGAGTGTGTTTCTTGTAAGGCGAGCTAGCGTTTGTTTCCCAGTCCTAAGTGGAGTTGAATCACATGCAGTTTTTGGTCCTACGAGCAAGAGTTGTTTTCTGGTAAGGAAAGTCAATATTGCGCTCCCATTGCCAAACACAGTGCAAATAGCCCTCGCGTCTGTTCCCAGCAAGTACAGTGTATTTGACTGAAGAGGAGCTACTGTTTTTGTCAGTTTCCTAAGCAGAGTTGAACTAGATATGACCCGTGTGTGTAGGAAGCACAGTTCTTTTGTTCTGAGCAAGCACACTGTTTGGACCCCATAGGAAACACAGTAGAGTAGATGTGTGCCCTATTCTCAAAAGCAGATCGTGTTTCTTGTAAGGCGAGCTAGCGTTTGTTTCCCAGTCCTAAGTGGATTGAATCAAATGCAGTTTCTGGCCCTAAGAGCAAGAGTTGTTTTCTGGTAAGAAGGGTCACTATTGTGCTCCCATTGCTGTGCACAGTGCAAATAGCACTCGCGTCTGTTCCCAGCAAGTACAGTGTATTGGACTGAAGAGGAGCTACTGTTCTCATCAGTTTCCTAAGCAGAGTTGAACTAGATATGGCCCGTGTGTGTAGGAAGCACAGTTCTTTTTTTTTCTGAGCAAGCTCACTGTTCTGGCCCTATAGGAAACACAGTAGAGTACAAGAGTGCTCTTTTCTCAAAATCAGAGTGTGTTTCTTGTAAGGCGAGATAGCATTTGTTTCCCAGTCCTAAATGGAGTTGAATCACATGCACTTTCTGGTCCTACGCGCAAGAGTCGTTTTCTGGTAAAAAGATTCACTATTTCGCTCCCAATGACGTACACAGTGCAAATAGCACTCGCGTCGTTTCCCAGCAAGTACAGTGTATTGGACTGAAGAGGAGCTACTGTTCTTGTCAGTTTCCTAAGCAGAATTGAACTAGATATGGCCCGTGTGTGTAGGAAGCACAGTTCTTTTGTTCTGAGCAAGCTCACTGTTTGGACCCCATAGGAAACACAGTAGAGTAGAAGAGTGCTCTTTTCTCAAAATCAGAGTGTGTTTCTTGTAAGGCGAGCTAGCGTTTGTTTCCCAGTCCTAAATGGAGTTGAATCACATGCAGTTTCTGTTCCTACGAGCAAGAATTTTTTCTGGAAATAAGAGTCACTATTGCGCTCCCATTGTCATACTCAGGGCAAATAGCACTGGCCTCTGTTCCCAGCATGTACAGTGTATTGGACTAAAGAGGTTCTACTGTTCTTGTCAGGTTCCTAAGCAGAGTTGAACTAGATATGGCCCATGTGTGTAGGAAGCACAGTTCTTTTGTACTCAGCAAGCTCACTGTTCTGGCCCTATAGGAAACACAGTAGATTAGAAGAGTGCTCTTTCCTCCAAAGCAGAGTGTGTTTCTTGTAAGGCCAGCTAGAGTTTGTTTCCCAGTATTAAATGGAGTTGAATCACATGCAGTTTCCGTTCCTATGAGCAAGAGTTGTTTTCTGGTAAGGAAAGTCACTATTGTGCTCCCATTGCCAAACACAGTGCAAATAGCACTCGCGTCTGTTCCCAGCAAGTACAGAGTATTGGACTGAAGAGGAGCTACTGTTCTTGTCAGTTTCCTAAGCAGAATTGAACTAGATATGGCCCGTGTGTGTAGGAAGCACAGTTCTTTTGTTCTGAGCAAGCTCACTGTTTGGACCCCATAGGAAACCCAGTAGAGTAGAAGAGTGCTCTTTTCTCAAAAGCAGAGTTTGTTTCTTGTATGGCGAGCTAGCGTTTGTTTCCCAGTCCAAAATGGAGTTGAATCACATGCATTTTCTGGTCCTACGAGCAAGAGTTGTTTTCTGGTAAGAAGAGTCACTATTGTGCTCCCATTGCCATACACAGTGCAAATAGCACTGGCGTCTGTACCCAGCATGTACAGTGTATTGGGCTGAAGATGATCTACTCTTCTTGTCAGTTTCCTAAGCAGAATTGAACTAGATATGGCCCGTGTGTGTAGGAAGCACAGTTCTTTTGTTTTGAGCAAGCTCACTGTTTGGACCCCATAGGAAACACAGTAGAGTAGAAGAGTGCTGTTTTCTCAAAAGCAGAGTGTGTTTCTTTTAAGGCGAGCTAGCGTTTGTTTCCCAGTCCTAAATGGAGTTGAATCACATGCAGTTTCTGGTCCTACGAGCAAGAGTTTTTTCTGGTAAGGAAAGTCACTATTGCGCTCCCATTGTCATACTCAGGGCAAATAACACTGGCCTCTGT
Source organism: Peromyscus eremicus (assembly GCF_949786415.1). Lineage (NCBI taxonomy): Eukaryota > Metazoa > Chordata > Mammalia > Rodentia > Cricetidae > Peromyscus > Peromyscus eremicus. Next base: position 233,619 of record NW_026734675.1, on the reverse strand, counting down.
TCCCAGCATGTACAGTGTACTGGACTAAAGAGGATCTACTGTTCTTGTCAGGTTCCTAAGCAGAGTTGAACTAGATATGGCCCATGTGTGTAGGAAGCACAGTTCTTTTGTACTCAGCAAGCTCACTGTTCTGGCCCTATAGGAAACACAGTAGATTAGAAGAGTGCTCTTTCCTCCAAAGCAGAGTGTGTTTCTTGTAAGGCCAGCTAGAGTTTGTTTCCCAGTCCAAAATGGAGTTGAATCACATGCAGTTTCCGTTCCTATGAGCAAGAGTTGTTTTCTGGTAAGGAAAGTCACTATTGTGCTCCCATTGCCAAACACAGTGCAAATAGCACTCGCGTCTTTTCCCTGCAAGTACAGTGTATTGGACTGAAGAGGAGCTACTGTTCTTGTCAGTTTCCTAAGCAAATTTGAACTAGATATGGCCCGTGTGTGTAGGAAGCACATTTCTTTTGTTCTGAGCAAGCTCACTGTTTGGATCCCATAGGTAACACAGTAGAGTAGAAGAGTGCTCTTTTCTCAAAAGCAGAGTGTGTTTCTTGTAAGGCGAGCTAGCGTTTGTTTCCCAATCCTAAATGGAGTTGAATCACATCCAGGTTCTGGTCTTACGAGCAAGAGTTGTTTTCTGGTAAGAAGAGTCACTATTGCGCTCCTTTGCCATACACAGTGCAAATAGCCCTCGCGTCTGTTCCCAGCAAGTACAGTGTATTGGACTGAAGAGGAGCTACTGTTCTTGTCAGTTTCCTAAGCAGAGTTGAACTAGATATGGTCCATGTGTGTAGGAAGCACAGTTCTATTGTACTCAGCAAGCTCACTGTTCTGGTTCTATAGGAAACACAGTAGAGTAGAAGTGTGCTCTTTCCTCAAAAGCAGAGTGTGTTTTTTGTAAGGCGAGCTAGCGTTTGTTTCCCAGTCCTAAATGGAGTTGAATCACATGCAGGTTTGGTCATATGAGCAAGAGTTGTTTTCTGGTAAGGAAAGTCAATATTGCGCTCCCATTGCCATACACAGTGCAAATAGCACTCGTGTCTCTTCCCAGCAAGTACAGTGTATGGGACTGAAGAGGAGCTACTGTTCTTGTCAGTTTCCTAAGCAGAGTTGAACTAGATATGATCCGTGTGTGTAGGAAGCACAATTCTTTTGTTCTGAGCAAGCTCACTGTTTGGACCCCACAGGAAACACAGTAGAGAAGATGTGTTCCCTATTCTCAAAAGCAGAGCGAGTTTCTTGTAAGGCGAGCTAGCGTTTGTTTCCCAGTCCTAAGTGGATTGATTCAAATGCAGTTTCTGGTCCTAAGAGCAAAAGTTGTTTTCTGGTAAGAGGAGTCACTATTGTGCTCCCATTGTCATACACAGTGCAAATAGCCCTCGCGTCTGTTCCCAGCAAGTACAGTGTATTTGACTGAAGAGGAGCTACTGTTTTGGTCAGTTTCCTAAGCAGAGTTGAACTAGATATGACCCGTGTGTGTAGGAAGCACAGTTCTTTTGTGCTGAGCAAGCACACTGTTTGGACCCCATAGGAAACACAGTAGAGTAGATGTGTGCCCTATTCTCAAAAATAGAGTGTGTTTTTTGTAAGGCGAGCTAGCGCTTGTTTCGCAGTCCTAAATGGAGTTGAATCACATGCAGTTTCCGTTCCTACGAGCAAGAGTTGTTTTCTGGTAAGGAAAGTCACTATTGTGCTCCCATTGCCATACACAGTGCAATTAGCACTCGCGTCTGTTCCCAGCAAGTACAGTGTATTGGACTGAAGAGGATCTACTGTTCTTGTCAGTATCCTAAGCAGAATTGAACTAGATATGGCCCGTGTGTGTAGGAAGCACAGTTCTTTTGTTCTGAGCAAGCTCACTGTTTGGACCCCATAGGAAACCCAGTAGAGTAGAAGAGTGCTCTTTTCTCAAAAGCAGAGTGTGTTTCTTATAAGGCGAGCTAGCGTTTGTTTCCCAGTCCTAAATGGAGTTGAATCACATGCAGTTTCTGGTCCTACGAGCAAGAGTTGTTTTCTGGTAAGAAGAGTCACTATTGCGCTCCCATTGTCATACTCAGGGCAAATAGCACTGGCCTCTGTTCCCAGCATGTACAGTGTATTGTACTAAAGAGGATCTACTGTTCTTGTCAGGTTCCTAAGCAGAGTTGAACTAGATATGGCCCATGAGTGTAGGAAGCACAGTTCTTTTGTACTCAGCAAGCTCTCTGTTCTGGCCATATAGGAAACACAGTATATTAGAAGAGTGCTCTTTCCTCCAAAGCAGAGTGTGTTTCTTGTAAGGCCAGCTAGAGTTTGTTTCCCAGTCCTAAATGGAGTTGAATCACATGCAGTATCCGTTCCTCTGAGCAAGAGTTGTTTTCTGGTAAATAAAGTCACAATTGCGCTCCCATTGCCAAACACAGTGGAAATAGCACTCGCGTCTGTTCCCAGCAAGTACAGTGTATTGGACTGAAGAGGAGCTACTGTTCTTGTCAGTTTCCTAAGCAGAATTGAACTAGATATGGCCCGTGTGTGTAGGAAGCACAGTTTTTTTATTCTGAGCAAGCTCACTGTTTGGACCCCATAGGAAACCCAGTAGAGTAGAAGAGTGCTCTTTTTCAAAAGCAGAGTGTGTTTCTTGTATGGCGAGCTAGCGTTTGTTTCCCAGTCCAAAATGGAGTTGAATCACATGCATTTTCTGGTCCTACGAGCAAGAGTTGTTTTCTGGTAATAAGAGTCACTATTGTGCTCCCATTGCCATACACAGTGCAAATAGCACTGGCGTCTGTACTCAGCATGTACAGTGTATTGGACTGAAGAGGATCTACTGTTTTTGTCAGTTTCCTAAGCAGAATTGAACTAGATATGGCACGTGTGTGTAGGAAGCACAGTTCTTTTGTTTTGAGCAAGCTCACTGTTTGGATCCCATAGGAAACACAGTAGAGAAGATGTGTGCCCTATTCTCAAAAGCAGAGCGTGTTTCTTGTAAGGCGAGCTAGCGTTTGTTTCCTAGTCCTAAATGGAGTTGAATCACATCCAGGTTCTGGTCCTACGAGCAAGAGTTGTTTTCTGGTAAGAAGAGTCACTATTGAGCTCCCTTTGCCATACACAGTGCAAATAGCCCTCGCGTCTGTTCCCAGCAAGTACAGTGTATTGGACTGAAGAGGAGCTACTGTTCTTTTCAGTTTCCTAAGCAGAGTTGAACTAGATATGGTTCATGTGTGTAGGAAGCACAGTTCTTTTGTACTCAGCAAGCTCACTGTTCTGGCCCTATAGGAAACACAGAAGAGTAGAAGAGTGCTCTTTCCTCAAAAGCAGAGTGTGTTTTTTGTAAGGCGAGCTAGCGTTTGTTTCGCAGTCCTAAATGGAGTTGAATCACATGCAGTTTCCGTTCCTACGAGCAAGAGTTGTTTTCTGGTAAGGAAAGTCACTATTGCGCTCCCATTGCCATACACAGTGCAATTAGCACTCGCGTCTGTTCTCAGCAAGTACAGTGTATTGGACTGAAGAGGAGCTACTGTTCTTGTCAGTTTCCTAAGCAGAATTGAACTAGATATGGCCCATGTGTGTAGGAAGCACAGTTCTTTTGTTCTGAGCAAGCTCACTGTTTGGACCCCATAGGAAACACAGTAGAGTAGAAGAGTGCTCTTTTCTCAAAAGCAGAGTGTGTTTCTTGTAAGGCGAGCTAGCGTTTGTTTCCCAGTCCTAAATGGAGTTGAATCACATGCAGTTTCTGGTCCTACGAGCAAGAGTTGTTTTCTGGTAAGAAGAGTCACTATTGCGCTCCCATTGCCATACTCAGTGCAAATAGCACTGGCGTCTGTACCCAGCATGTACAGCGTATTGGACTGAAGAGGATGTTCTGTTCTTTTCAGTTTCCTAAGCAGAGTGAACTAGATATGGCCCGTGTGTGTAGGAAGCACAGTTCTTTTGTTCTGAGCAAGCTCACTGTTCTGGCCCTATAGGAAACACAGTAGATTAGAAGAGTGCTCTTTCCTCCAAAGCAGAGTGTGTTTCTTGTAAGGCCAGCTAGAGTTTGCTTCCCAGTCTTAAATGGAGTTGAATCACATGCAGTTTCCGTTCCTATGAGCAAGAGTTGTTTTCTGGTAAGGAAAGTCACTATTGTGTTCCATTGCCAAACGCAGTGCAAATAGCACTCGCGTCTGTTCCCAGCAAGTACAGTGTATTGGACTGAAGAGGAGCTACTGTTCTTGTCAGTTTCCTAAGCAAATTTGAACTAGATATGGCCCGTGTGTGTAGGAAGCACAGTTCTTTTGTTCTGAGCAAGCTCACTGTTTGGATCCCATAGGAAACCCAGTAGAGTAGAAGAGTGCTCTTTTCTCAAAAGCAGAGTGTTTTTCTTGTAAGGCGAGCTAGAATTTGTTTCCCAATCCTAAATGGAGTTGAATCACATCCAGGTTCTGGTCCTACGAGCAAGAGTTGTTTTCTGGTAAGAAGAGTCACTATTGCGCTCCCTTTGCCATACACAGTGCAAATAGCCCTCGCGTCTGTTCAGAGCAACTACAGTGTATTGGACTGAAGAGGAGCTACTGTTCTTGTCAGTTTCCTAAGCAGAGTTGAACTAGATATGGCCCATGTGTGTAGGAAGCACAGTTCTTTTGTACTCAGCAAGCTCACTGTTCTGGCCATATAGGAAACACAATAGAGTAGAAGAGTGCTCTTTCCTCAAAGCAGAGTGTGTTTTTTGTAAGGCAAGCTAGCGTTTGTTTCGCAGTCCTAAATGGAGTTGAATCTCATGCAGTTTCCGTTCCTACGAGCAAGAGTTGTTTTCTGGTAAGGAAAGTCACTATTGCGCTCCCATTGCCATACACAGTGCAATTAGCACTCGCGCCTTTTCCCAGCAAGTACAGTGTATTGGACTGAAGAGGAGCTACTGTTCTTGTCAGTTTCCTAAGCAGAATTGAACTAGATATGGCCCGTGTGTGTAGGAAGCACAGTTCTTTTCTTCTGAGCAAGCTCACTGTTTGGACCCCATAGGAAACACAGTAGAGTAGAAGAGTGCTCTTTTCTCAAAACCAGAGTCTGTTTCTTGTAAGGCGAGCAAGCGTTTGTTTCCCAGTCCTAAATGGAGTTGAATCACATGCAGTTTCTGGTCCTACGAGCAAGAGTTGTTTTCTGGTTAGAAGAGTCACTATTGCGCTCCCATTGCCATACACAGTGCAAATAGCACTGGCGTCTGTACCCAGCATGTACAGCGTATTGGACTGAAGAGGATGTTCTGTTCTTTTCAGTTTCCTAAGCAGAGTTGAACTAGATATGGCCCCTGTGTGTAGGAAGCACAGTTCTTTTGTTCTGAGCAAGCTCACATTTCGAACTTTATACGAAACACAGTAGAGTAGAAGAGTGCATTTTTCTCAAAAGCAGAGTGTGTTTCTTGTAAGGCGAGCTAGCGTTTGTTTCCCAGTCCTAAATAGAGTTGAATCACATGCAGTTTCTGATCCTACGAGCAAGAGTTTTTTCTGGTAATAAGAGTCTCTATTGCGCTCCCAATGTCATACTCAGGGCAAATAGCACTGGCCTCTGTTCCCAGCATGTACAGTGTATTGGACTGAAGAGGAGCTACTGTTTTTGTCAGTTTCCTAAGCAGGGTTGAACTAGATATGATCCGTGTGTGTAGGAAGCACAATTCTTTTGTTCTGAGCAAGCTCACTGTTTGGACCCCACAGGAAACACAGTAGAGAAGATGTGTGCCCTATTCTCAAAAGCAGAGCGAGTTTCTTGTAAGGCGAGCTAGCGTTTGTTTCCCAGTCCTAAGTGGATTGATTCAAATGCAGTTTCTGGTCCTAAGAGCAAGAGTTGTTCTCTGGTAAGAGGAGTCACTATTGTGCTCCTATTGTCATACACAGTGCAAATAGCGCTCGCGTCTGTTCCCAGCAAGTACAGTGTATTTGACTGAAGAGGAGCTACTGTTTTTGTCAGTTTCCTAAGCAGAGTTGAACTAGATATGACCCGTGTGTGTAGGAAGCACAGTTCTTTTGTTCTGAGCAAGCACACTGTTTGGACCCCATAGGAAACACAGTAGAGTAGATGTGTGCCCTATTCTCAAAAGCAGAGTGTGTTTTTTGTAAGGCGAGCTAGCGTTTGTTTCGCAGTCCTAAATGGAGTTGAATCACATGCAGTTTCCGTTCCTACGAGCAAGAGTTGTTTTCTGGTAAGGAAAGTCACTATTGTGCTCCCATTGCCATACACAGTGCAATTAGCACTCGCGTCTGTTCCCAGCAAGTACAGTGTATTGGACTGAAGAGGATCTACTGTTCTTGTCAGTTTCCTAAGCAGAATTGAACTAGATATGGCCCGTGTGTTTAGGAAGCACAGTTCTTTTGTTCTGAGCAAGCTCACTGTTTGGACCCCATAGGAAACACAGTAGAGTAGAAGAGTGCTCTTTTCTCAAAAGCAGAATGTGTGTCTTGTAAGGCGAGCTAGCGTTTGTTTCCCAGTCCTAAATGGAGTTGAATCACATGCAGTTTCTGGTCCTACGAGCAAGAGTTGTTTTCTGGTAAGAAGAGTCACTATTGCGCTCCCATTGCCATACACAGTGCAAATAGCACTGGCGTCTGTACCCAGCATGTACAGCGTATTGGACTGAAGAGGATCTTCTGTTTTTTTCAGTTTCCTAAGCAGAGTTGAACTAGATATGGCCCGTATGTGTAGGAAGCACAGTTCTTTTGTTCTGAGCAAGCTCACATTTCGAACCCCATAGGAAACACAGTAGAGTAGAAGAGTGCATTTTTCTCAAAAGCAGAGTGTCTTTCCTGTAAGGCGAGCTAGCGTTTGTTTCCCAGTCCTAAATGGAGTTGAATCACATGCAGTTTCTGGTCCTACGAGCAAGAGTTTTTTCTGGTAATAAGAGTCACTATTGCGCTCCCATTGTCATACTCAGGGCAAATAGCACTGGCCTGTGCTCCCAGCATGTACAGTGTATTGTACTAAAGAGGATCTACTGTTCTTGTCAGGTTCCTAAGCAGAGTTGAACTAGATATGGCCCATGAGTGTAGGAAGCACAGTTCTTTTGTACTCAGCAAGCTCTCTGTTCTGGCCATATAGGAAACACAGTAGATTAGAAGAGTGCTCTTTCTTCCAAAGCAGAGTGTGTTTCTTGTAAGGCCAGCTAGAGTTTGTTTCCCAGTCCTAAATGGAGTTGAATCACATGCAGTATCCGTTCCTCTGAGCAAGAGTTGTTTTCTGGTAAATAAAGTCACAATTGCGCTCCCATTGCCAAACACAGTGGAAATAGCACTCGCGTCTGTTCCCAGCAAGTACAGTGTATTGGACTGAAGAGGAGCTACTGTTCTTGTCAGTTTCCTAAGCAGAATTGAACTAGATATGGCCTGTGTGTGTAGGAAGCACAGTTCTTTTGTTCTGAGCAAGCTCACTGTTTGGACCCCATAGGAAACCCAGTAGAGTAGAAGAGTGCTCTTTTCTCAAAAGCAGAGTGTGTTTCTTGTATGGCGAGCTAGCGTTTGTTTCCCAGTCCAAAATGGAGTTGAATCACATGCATTTTCTGGTCCTACGAGCAAGAGTTGTTTTCTGGTAATAAGAGTCACTATTGTGCTCCCATTGCCATACACAGTGCAAATAGCACTGGCGTCTGTACTCAGCATGTACAGTGTATTGGACTGAAGAGGATCTACTGTTTTGTCAGTTTCCTAAGCAGAATTGAACTAGATATGGCCCGTGTGTGTAGGAAGCACAGTTCTTTTGTTTTGAGCAAGCTCACTGTTTGGACCCCATAGGAAACACAGTAGAGAAGATGTGTGCCCTATTCTCAAAAGCAGAGCGTGTTTCTTGTAAGGCGAGCTAGCGTTTGTTTCCTAGTCCTAAATGGAGTTGAATCACATCCAGGTTCTGGTCCTACGAGCAAGAGTTGTTTTCTGGTAAGAAGAGTCACTATTGCGCTCCCTTTGCCATACACAGTGCAAATAGCCCTCGCGTCTGTTCCCAGCAAGTACAGTGTATTGGACTGAAGAGGATCTTCTGTTTTTTTCAGTTTCCTAAGCAGAGTTGAACTAGATATGGCCCGTGTGTGTAGGAAGCACAGTTCTTTTGTTCTGAGCAAGCTCACATTTCGAACCCCATAGGAAACACAGTAGAGTAGAAGAGTGCATTTTTCTCAAAAGCAGAGTGTCTTTCCTGTAAGGCGAGCTAGCGTTTGTTTCCCAGTCCTAAATGGAGTTGAATCACATGCAGTTTCTGGTCCTACGAGCAAGAGTTTTTTCTGGTAATAAGAGTCACTATTGCGCTCCCATTGTCATACTCAGGGCAAATAGCACTGGCCTCTGTTCCCAGCATGTACAGTGTATTGTACTAAAGAGGATCTACTGTTCTTGTCAGGTTCCTAAGCAGAGTTGAACTAGATATGGCCCATGAGTGTAGGAAGCACAGTTCTTTTGTACTCAGCAAGCTCTCTGTTCTGGCCATATAGGAAACACAGTAGATTAGAAGAGTGCTCTTTCCTCCAAAGCAGAGTGTGTTTCTTGTAAGGCCAGCTAGAGTTTGTTTCCCAGTCCTAAATGGAGTTGAATCACATGCAGTATCCGTTCCTCTGAGCAAGAGTTGTTTTCTGGTAAATAAAGTCACAATTGCGCTCCCATTGCCAAACACAGTGGAAATAGCACTCGCGTCTATTCCCAGCAAGTACAGTGTATTGGACTGAAGAGGAGCTACTGTTCTTGTCAGTTTCCTAAGCAGAATTGAACTAGATATGGCCCGTGTGTGTAGGAAGCACAGTTCTTTTGTTCTGAGCAAGCTCACTGTTTGGACCCCATAGGAAACCCAGTAGAGTAGAAGAGTGCTCTTTTCTCAAAAGCAGAGTGTGTTTCTTGTATGGCGAGCTAGCGTTTGTTTCCCAGTCCAAAATGGAGTTGAATCACATGCATTTTCTGGTCCTAAGAGCAAGAGTTGTTTTCTGGTAATAAGAGTCACTATTGTGCTCCCATTGCCATACACAGTGCAAATAGCACTGGCGTCTGTACTCAGCATGTACAGTGTATTGGACTGAAGAGGATCTACTGTTTTTGTCAGTTTCCTAAGCAGAATTGAACTAGATATGGCCTGTGTGTGTAGGAAGCACAGTTCTTTTGTTTTGAGCAAGCTCACTGTTTGGACCCCATAGGAAACACAGTAGAGAAGATGTGTGCCCTATTCTCAAAAGCAGAGCGTGTTTCTTGTAAGGCGAGCTAGCGTTTGTTTCCTAGTCCTAAATGGAGTTGAATCACATCCAGGTTCTGGTACTACGAGCAAGAGTTGTTTTCTGGTAAGAAGAGTCACTATTGCGCTCCCTTTGCCATACACAGTGCAAATAGCCCTCGCGTCTGTTCCCAGCAAGTACAGTGTATTGGACTGAAGAGGAGCTACTCTTCTTTTCAGTTTCCTAAGCAGAGTTGAACTAGATATGGTTCATGTGTGTAGGAAGCACAGTTCTTTTGTACTCAGCAAGCTCACTGTTCTGGCCCTATAGGAAACACAGAAGAGTAGAAGAGTGCTCTTTCCTCAAAAGCAGAGTGTGTTTTTTGTAAGGCGAGCTAGCGTTTGTTTCGCAGTCCTAAATGGAGTTGAATCACATGCAGTTTCCGTTCCTACGAGCAAGAGTTGTTTTCTGGTAAGGAAAGTCACTATTGCGCTCCCATTGCCATACACAGTGCAATTAGCACTCGCGTCTGTTCCCAGCAAGTACAGTGTATTGGACTGAAGAGGAGCTACTGTTCTTGTCAGTTTCCTAAGCAGAATTGAACTAGATATGGCCCGTGTGTGTAGGAAGCACAGTTCTTTTGTTCTGAGCAAGCTCACTGTTTGGACCCCATAGGAAACACAGTAGAGTAGAAGAGTGCTCTTTTCTCAAAAGCAGAATGTGTGTCTTGTAAGGCGAGCTAGCGTTTGTTTCCCAGTCCTAAATGGAGTTGAATCACATGCAGTTTCTGGTCCTACGAGCAAGAGTTGTTTTCTGGTAAGAAGAGTCACTATTGCGCTCCCATTGCCATACACAGTGCAAATAGCACTGGCGTCTGTACCCAGCATGTACAGCGTATTGGACTGAAGAGGATCTTCTGTTTTTTTCAGTTTCCTAAGCAGAGTTGAACTAGATATGGCCCGTGTGTGTAGGAAGCACAGTTCTTTTGTTCTGAGCAAGCTCACATTTCGAACCCCATAGGAAACACAGTAGAGTAGAACAGTGCATTTTTCTCAAAAGCAGAGTGTCTTTCCTGTAAGGCGAGCTAGCGTTTGTTTCCCAGTCCTAAATGGAGTTGAATCACATGCAGTTTCTGGACCTACGAGCAAGAGTTTTTTCTGGTAATAAGAGTCACTATTGCGCTCCCATTGTCATACTCAGGGCAAATAGCACTGGCCTCTGTTCCCAGCATGTACAGTGTATTGTACTAAAGAGGATCTACTGTTCTTGTCAGGTTCCTAAGCAGAGTTGAACTAGATATGGCCCATGAGTGTAGGAAGCACAGTTCTTTGTACTCAGCAAGCTCTCTGTTCTGGCCATATAGGAAACACAGTAGATTAGAAGAGTGCTCTTTCCTCCAAAGCAGAGTGTGTTTCTTGTAAGGCCAGCTAGAGTTTGTTTCCCAGTCCTAAATGGAGTTGAATCACATGCAGTATCCGTTCCTCTGAGCAAGAGTTGTTTTCTGGTAAATAAAGTCACAATTGCGCTCCCATTGCCAAACACAGTGGAAATAGCACTCGCGTCTGTTCCCAGCAAGTACAGTGTATTGGACTGAAGAGGAGCTACTGTTCTTGTCAGTTTCCTAAGCAGAATTGAACTAGATATGGCCCGTGTGTGTAGGAAGCACAGTTCTTTTGTTCTGAGCAAGCTCACTGTTTGGACCCCATAGGAAACCCAGTAGAGTAGAAGAGTGCTCTTTTCTGAAAAGCAGAGTGTGTTTCTTGTATGGCGAGCTAGCGTTTGTTTCCCAGTCCAAAATGGAGTTGAATCACATGCATTTTCTGGTCCTACGAGCAAGAGTTGTTTTCTGGTAATAAGAGTCACTATTGTGCTCCCATTGCCATACACAGTGCAAATAGCACTGGCGTCTGTACTCAGCATGTACAGTGTATTGGACTGAAGAGGATCTACTGTTTTTGTCAGTTTCCTAAGCAGAATTGAACTAGATATGGCCCGTGTGTGTAGGAAGCACAGTTCTTTTGTTTTGAGCAAGCTCACTGTTTGGACCCCATAGGAAACACAGTAGAGAAGATGTGTGCCCTATTCTCAAAAGCAGAGCGTGTTTCTTGTAAGGCGAGCTAGCGTTTGTTTCCTAGTCCTAAATGGAGTTGAATCACATCCAGGTTCTGGTCCTACGAGCAAGAGTTGTTTTCTGGTAAGAAGAGTCACTATTGCGCTCCCATTGCCATACACAGTGCAAATAGCCCTCGCGTCTGTTCCCAGCAAGTACAGTGTATTGGACTGAAGAGGATCTTCTGTTTTTTTCAGTTTCCTAAGCAGAGTTGAACTAGATATGGCCCGTGTGTGTAGGAAGCACAGTTCTTTTGTTCTGAGCAAGCTCACATTTCGAACCCCATAGGAAACACAGTAGAGTAGAAGAGTGCATTTTTCTCAAAAGCAGAGTGTCTTTCCTGTAAGGCGAGCTAGCGTTTGTTTCCCAGTCCTAAATGGAGTGGAATCACATGCAGTTTCTGGTCCTACGAGCAAGAGTTTTTTCTGGTAATAAGAGTCACTATTGCGCTCCCATTGTCATACTCAGGGCAAATAGCACTGGCCTCTGTTCCCAGCATGTACAGTGTATTGTACTAAAGAGGATCTACTGTTCTTGTCAGGTTCCTAAGCAGAGTTGAACTAGATATGGCCCATGAGTGTAGGAAGCACAGTTCTTTTGTACTCAGCAAGCTCTCTGTTCTGGCCATATAGGAAACACAGTAGATTAGAAGAGTGCTCTTTCCTCCAAAGCAGAGTGTGTTTCTTGTAAGGCCAGCTAGAGTTTGTTTCCCAGTCCTAAATGGAGTTGAATCACATGCAGTATCCGTTCCTCTGAGCAAGAGTTGTTTTCTGGTAAATAAAGTCACAATTGCGCTCCCATTGCCAAACACAGTGGAAATAGCACTCGCGTCTGTTCCCAGCAAGTACAGTGTATTGGACTGAAGAGGAGCTACTGTTCTTGTCAGTTTCCTAAGCAGAATTGAACTAGATATGGCCCGTGTGTGTAGGAAGCACAGTTCTTTTGTTCTGAGCAAGCTCACTGTTTGGACCCCATAGGAAACCCAGTAGAGTAGAAGAGTGCTCTTTTCTCAAAAGCAGAGTGTGTTTCTTGTATGGCGAGCTAGCGTTTGTTTCCCAGTCCAAAATGGAGTTGAATCACATGCATTTTCTGGTCCTACGAGCAAGAGTTGTTTTCTGGTAATAAGAGTCACTATTGTGCTCCCATTGCCATACACAGTGCAAATAGCACTGGTGTCTGTACTCAGCATGTACAGTGTATTGGACTGAAGAGGATCTACTGTTTTTGTCAGTTTCCTAAGCAGAATTGAACTAGATATGGCCCGTGTGTGTAGGAAGCACAGTTCTTTTGTTTTGAGCAAGCTCACTGTTTGGATCCCATAGGAAACACAGTAGAGAAGATGTGTGCCCTATTCTCAAAAGCAGAGCGTGTTTCTTGTAAGGCGAGCTAGCGTTTGTTTTCTAGTCCTAAATGGAGTTGAATCACATCCAGGTTCTGGTCCTACGAGCAAGAGTTGTTTTCTGGTAAGAAGAGTCACTATTGCGCTCCCTTTGCCATACACAGTGCAAACAGCCCTCGCGTCTGTTCCCAGCAAGTACAGTGTATTGGACTGAAGAGGAGCTACTGTTCTTTCCAGTTTCCTAAGCAGAGTTGAACTAGATATGGTTCATGTGTGTAGGAAGCACAGTTCTTTTGTACTCAGCAAGCTCACTGTTCTGGCCCTATAGGAAACACAGAAGAGTAGAAGAGTGCTCTTTCCTCAAAAGCAGAGTGTGTTTTTTGTAAGGCGAGCTAGCGTTTGTTTCGCAGTCCTAAATGGAGTTGAATCACATGCAGTTTCCGTTCCTACGAGCAAGAGTTGTTTTCTGGTAAGGAAAGTCACTATTGCGCTCCCATTGCCATACACAGTGCAATTAGCACTCGCGTCTGTTCTCAGCAAGTACAGTGTATTGGACTGAAGAGGAGCTACTGTTCTTGTCAGTTTCCTAAGCAGAATTGAACTAGATATGGCCCGTGTGTGTAGGAAGCACAGTTCTTTTGTTCTGAGCAAGCTCACTGTTTGGACCCCATAGGAAACACAGTAGAGTAGAAGAGTGCTCTTTTCTCAAAAGCAGAGTGTGTTTCTTGTAAGGCGAGCTAGCGTTTGTTTCCCAGTCCTAAATGGAGTTGAATCACATGCAGTTTCTGGTCCTACGAGCAAGAGTTGTTTTCTGGTAAGAAGAGTCACTATTGCGCTCCCTTTGCCATACTCAGTGCAAATAGCACTGGCGTCTGTACCCAGCATGTACAGCGTATTGGACTGAAGAGGATGTTCTGTTCTTTTCAGTTTCCTAAGCAGAGTGAACTAGATATGGCCCGTGTGTGTAGGAAGCACAGTTCTTTTGTTCTGAGCAAGCTCACTGTTCTGGCCCTATAGGAAACACAGTAGATTAGAAGAGTGCTCTTTCCTCCAAAGCAGAGTGTGTTTCTTGTAAGGCGAGCTAGAATTTGTTTCCCAATCCTAAATGGAGTTGAATCACATCCAGGTTCTGGTCCTACGAGCAAGAGTTGTTTTCTGGTAAGAAGAGTCACTATTGCGCTCCCTTTGCCATACACAGTGCAAATAGCCCTCGCGTCTGTTCAGAGCAACTACAGTGTATTGGACTGAAGAGGAGCTACTGTTCTTGTCAGTTTCCTAAGCAGAGTTGAACTAGATATGGCCCATGTGTGTAGGAAGCACAGTTCTTTTGTACTCAGCAAGCTCACTGTTCTGGCCATATAGGAAACACAGTAGAGTAGAAGAGTGCTCTTTCCTCAAAGCAGAGTGTGTTTTTTGTAAGGCAAGCTAGCGTTTGTTTCGCAGTCCTAAATGGAGTTGAATCTCATGCAGTTTCCGTTCCTACGAGCAAGAGTTGTTTTCTGGTAAGGAAAGTCACTATTGCGCTCCCATTGCCATACACAGTGCAATTAGCACTCGCGCCTTTTCCCAGCAAGTACAGTGTATTGGACTGAAGAGGAGCTACTGTTCTTGTCAGTTTCCTAAGCAGAATTGAACTAGATATGGCCCGTGTGTGTAGGAAGCACAGTTCTTTTGTTCTGAGCAAGCTCACTGTTTGGACCCCATAGGAAACACAGTAGAGTAGAAGAGTGCTCTTTTCTCAAAACCAGAGTCTGTTTCTTGTAAGGCGAGCTAGCGTTTGTTTCCCAGTCCTAAATGGAGTTGAATCACATGCAGTTTCTGGTCCTACGAGCAAGAGTTGTTTTCTGGTTAGAAGAGTCACTATTGCGCTCCCATTGCCATACACAGTGCAAATAGCACTGGCGTCTGTACCCAGCATGTACAGCGTATTGGACTGAAGAGGATGTTCTGTTCTTTTCAGTTTCCTAAGCAGAGTTGAACTAGATATGGCCCCTGTGTGTAGGAAGCACAGTTCTTTTGTTCTGAGCAAGCTCACATTTCGAACTTTATACGAAACACAGTAGAGTAGAAGAGTGCATTTTTCTCAAAAGCAGAGTGTGTTTCTTGTAAGGCGAGCTAGCGTTTGTTTCCCAGTCCTAAATGGAGTTGAATCACATGCAGTTTCTGATCCTACGAGCAAGAGTTTTTTCTGGTAATAAGAGTCTCTATTGCGCTCCCAATGTCATACTCAGGGCAAATAGCACTGGCCTCTGTTCCCAGCATGTACAGTGTATTGGACTGAAGAGGAGCTTCTGTTTTTGTCACTTTCCTAAGCAGAGTTGAACTAGATATGATCCGTGTGTGTAGGAAGCACAATTCTTTTGTTCTGAGCAAGCTCACTGTTTGGACCCCACAGGAAACACAGTAGAGAAGATGTGTGCCCTATTCTCAAAAGCAGAGCGAGTTTCTTATAAGGCGAGCTAGCGTTTGTTTCCCAGTCCTAAGTGGATTGATTCAAATGCAGTTTCTGGTCCTAAGAGCAAGAGTTGTTTTCTGGTAAGAGGAGTCACTATTGTGCTCCCGTTGTCATACACAGTGCAAATAGCGCTCGCGTCTGTTCCCAGCAAGTACAGTGTATTGGACTGAAGAGGAGCTACTGTTTTTGTCAGTTTCCTAAGCAGAGTTGAACTAGATATGACCCGTGTGTGTAGGAAGCACAGTTCTTTTGTTCTGAGCAAGCACACTGTTTGGACCCCATAGGAAACACAGTAGAGTAGATGTGTGCTCTATTCTCAAAAGCAGAGTGTGTTTTTTGTAAGGCGAGCTAGCGTTTGTTTCGCAGTCCTAAATGGAGTTGAATCACATGCAGTTTCCGTTCCTACGAGCAAGAGTTGTTTTCTGGTAAGGAAAGTCACTATTGTGCTCCCATTGCCATACACAGTGCAATTAGCACTCGCGTCTGTTCCCAGCAAGTACAGTGTATTGGACTGAAGAGGATCTACTGTTCTTGTCAGTTTCCTAAGCAGAATTGAACTAGATATGGCCCGTGTGTGTAGGAAGCACAGTTCTTTTGTTCTGAGCAAGCTCACTGTTTGGACCCCATAGGAAACACAGTAGAGTAGAAGAGTGCTCTTTTCTCAAAAGCAGAATGTGTGTCTTGTAAGGCGAGCTAGCGTTTGTTTCCCAGTCCTAAATGGAGTTGAATCACATGCAGTTTCTGGTCCTACGAGCAAGAGTTGTTTTCTGGTAAGAAGAGTCACTATTGCGCTCCCATTGCCATACACAGTGCAAATAGCACTGGCGTCTGTACCCAGCATGTACAGCGTATTGGACTGAAGAGGATCTTCTGTTTTTTTCAGTTTCCTAAGCAGAGTTGAACTAGATATGGCCCGTGTGTGTAGGAAGCACAGTTCTTTTGTTCTGAGCAAGCTCACATTTCGAACCCCATAGGAAACACAGTAGAGTAGAAGAGTGCATTTTTCTCAAAAGCAGAGTGTCTTTCCTGTAAGGCGAGCTAGCGTTTGTTTCCCAGTCCTAAATGGAGTTGAATCACATGCAGTTTCTGGTCCTACGAGCAAGAGTTGTTTTCTGGTAATAAGAGTCACTATTGCGCTCCCATTGTCATACTCAGGGCAAATAGCACTGGCCTCTGTTCCCAGCATGTACAGTGTATTGTACTAAAGAGGATCTACTGTTCTTGTCAGGTTCCTAAGCAGAGTTGAACTAGATATGGCCCATGAGTGTAGGAAGCACAGTTCTTTTGTACTCAGCAAGCTCTCTGTTCTGGCCATATAGGAAACACAGTAGATTAGAAGAGTGCTCTTTCCTCCAAAGCAGAGTGTGTTTCTTGTAAGGCCAGCTAGAGTTTGTTTCCCAGTCCTAAATGGAGTTGAATCACATGCAGTATCCGTTCCTCTGAGCAAGAGTTGTTTTCTGGTAAATAAAGTCACAATTGCGCTCCCATTGCCAAACACAGTGGAAATAGCACTCGCGTCTGTTCCCAGCAAGTACAGTGTATTGGACTGAAGAGGAGCTACTGTTCTTGTCAGTTTCCTAAGCAGAATTGAACTAGATATGGCCCGTGTGTGTAGGAAGCACAGTTCTTTTGTTCTGAGCAAGCTCACTGTTTGGACCCCATAGGAAACCCAGTAGAGTAGAAGAGTGCTCTTTTCTCAAAAGCAGAGTGTGTTTCTTGTATGGCGAGCTAGCGTTTGTTTCCCAGTCCAAAATGGAGTTGAATCACATGCATTTTCTGGTCCTACGAGCAAGAGTTGTTTTCTGGTAATAAGAGTCACTATTGTGCTCCCATTGCCATACACAGTGCAAATAGCACTGGCGTCTGTACTCAGCATGTACAGTGTATTGGACTGAAGAGGATCTACTGTTTTTGTCAGTTTCCTAAGCAGAATTGAACTAGATATGGCCCGTGTGTGTAGGAAGCACAGTTCTTTTGTTTTGAGCAAGCTCACTGTTTGGACCCCATAGGAAACACAGTAGAGAAGATGTGTGCCCTATTCTCAAAAGCAGAGCGTGTTTCTTGTAAGGCGAGCTAGCGTTTGTTTCCTAGTCCTAAATGGAGTTGAATCACATCCAGGTTCTGGTCCTACGAGCAAGAGTTATTTTCTGGTAAGAAGAGTCACTATTGCGCTCCCTTTGCCATACAGAGTGCAAATAGCCCTCGCGTCTGTTCCCAGCAAGTACAGTGTATTGGACTGAAGAGGATCTTCTGTTTTTTTCAGTTTCCTAAGCAGAGTTGAACTAGATATGGCCCGTGTGTGTAGGAAGCACAGTTCTTTTGTTCTGAGCAAGCTCACATTTCGAACCCCATAGGAAACACAGTAGAGTAGAAGAGTGCATTTTTCTCAAAAGCAGAGTGTCTTTCCTGTAAGGCGAGCTAGCGTTTGTTTCCCAGTCCTAAATGGAGTTGAATCACATGCAGTTTCTGGTCCTACGAGCAAGAGTTTTTTCTGGTAATAAGAGTCACTATTGCGCTCCCATTGTCATACTCAGGGCAAATAGCACTGGCCTCTGTTCCCAGCATGTACAGTGTATTGTACTAAAGAGGATCTACTGTTCTTGTCAGGTTCCTAAGCAGAGTTGAACTAGATATGGCCCATGAGTGTAGGAAGCACAGTTCTTTTGTACTCAGCAAGCTCTCTGTTCTGGCCATATAGGAAACACAGTAGATTAGAAGAGTGCTCTTTCCTCCAAAGCAGAGTGTGTTTCTTGTAAGGCCAGCTAGAGTTTGTTTCCCAGTCCTAAATGGAGTTGAATCACATGCAGTATCCGTTCCTCTGAGCAAGAGTTGTTTTCTGGTAAATAAAGTCACAATTGCGCTCCCATTGCCAAACACAGTGGAAATAGCACTCGCGTCTGTTCCCAGCAAGTACAGTGTATTGGACTGAAGAGGAGCTACTGTTCTTGTCAGTTTCCTAAGCAGAATTGAACTAGATATGGCCCGTGTGTGTAGGAAGCACAGTTCTTTTGTTCTGAGCAAGCTCACTGTTTGGACCCCATAGGAAACACAGTAGAGTAGAAGAGTGCTCTTTTCTCAAAAGCAGAGTGTGTTTCTTGTATGGCGAGCTAGCGTTTGTTTCCCAGTCCAAAATGGAGTTGAATCACATGCATTTTGTGGTCCTACGAGCAAGAGTTGTTTTCTGGTAATAAGAGTCACTATTGTGCTCCCATTGCCATACACAGTGCAAATAGCACTGGCGTCTGTACTCAGCATGTACAGTGTATTGGACTGAAGAGGATCTACTGTTTTTGTCAGTTTCCTAAGCAGAATTGAACTAGATATGGCCCGTGTGTGTAGGAAGCACAGTTCTTTTGTTTTGAGCAAGCTCACTGTTTGGATCCCATAGGAAACACAGTAGAGAAGATGTGTGCCCTATTCTCAAAAGCAGAGCGTGTTTCTTGTAAGGCGAGCTAGCGTTTGTTTCCTAGTCCTAAATGGAGTTGAATCACATCCAGGTTCTGGTCCTACGAGCAAGAGTTGTTTTCTGGTAAGAAGAGTCACTATTGCGCTCCCTTTGCCATACACAGTGCAAATAGCCCTCGCGTCTGTTCCCAGCAAGTACAGTGTATTGGACTGAAGAGGAGCTACTGTTTTTTCAGTTTCCTAAGCAGTGTTGAACTAGATATGGTTCATGTGTGTAGGAAGCACAGTTCTTTTGTACTCAGCAAGCTCACTGTTCTGGCCCTATAGGAAACACAGAAGAGTAGAAGAGTGCTCTTTCCTCAAAAGCAGAGTGTGTTTTTTGTAAGGCGAGCTAGCGTTTGTTTCACAGTCCTAAATGGAGTTGAATCACATGCAGTTTCCGTTCCTACGAGCATGAGTTGTTTTCGGGTAAGGAAAGTCACTATTGCGCTCCCATTGCCATACACAGTGCAATTAGCACTCGCGTCTGTTCTCAGCAAGTACAGTGTATTGGACTGAAGAGGAGCTACTCTTCTTGTCAGTTTCCTAAGCAGAATTGAACTAGATATGGCCCGTGTGTGTAGGAAGCACAGTTCTTTTGTTCTGAGCAAGCTCACTGTTTGGACCCCATAGGAAACACAGTAGAGTAGAAGAGTGCTCTTTTCTCAAAAGCAGAATGTGTGTCTTGTAAGGCGAGCTAGCGTTTGTTTCCCAGTCCTAAATGGAGTTGAATCACATGCAGTTTCTGGTCCTACGAGCAAGAGTTGTTTTCTGGTAAGAAGAGTCACTATTGCGCTCCCATTGCCATACACAGTGCAAATAGCACTGGCGTCTGTACCCAGCATGTACAGCGTATTGGACTGAAGAGGATCTTCTGTTTTTTTCAGTTTCCTAAGCAGAGTTGAACTAGATATGGCCCGTGTGTGTAGGAAGCACAGTTCTTTTGTTCTGAGCAAGCTCACTGTTCTGGCCCTATAGGAAACACAGTAGATTAGAAGAGTGCTCTTTCCTCCAAAGCAGAGTGTGTTTCTTGTAAGGCCAGCTAGAGTTTGTTTCCCAGTCTTAAATGGAGTTGAATCACATGCAGTTTCCGTTCCTATGAGCAAGAGTTGTTTTCTGGTAAGGAAAGTCACTATTGTGTTCCATTGCCAAACGCAGTGCAAATAGCACTCGCGTCTGTTCCCAGCAAGTACAGTGTATTGGACTGAAGAGGAGCTACTGTTCTTGTCAGTTTCCTAAGCAAATTTGAACTAGATATGGCCCGTGTGTGTAGGAAGCACAGTTCTTTTGTTCTGAGCAAGCTCACTGTTTGGATCCCATAGGAAACACAGTAGAGTAGAAGAGTGCTCTTTTCTCAAAAGCAGAGTGTGTTTCTTGTAAGGCGAGCTAGAATTTGTTTCCCAATCCTAAATGGAGTTGAATCACATCCAGGTTCTGGTCCTACGAGCAAGAGTTGTTTTCTGGTAAGAAGAGTCACTATTGCGCTCCCTTTGCCATACACAGTGCAAATAGCCCTCACGTCTGTTCAGAGCAACTACAGTGTATTGGACTGAAGAGGAGCTACTGTTCTTGTCAGTTTCCTAAGCAGAGTTGAACTAGATATGGCCCATGTGTGTAGGAAGCACAGTTCTTTTGTACTCAGCAAGCTCACTGTTCTGGCCATATAGGAAACACAGTAGAGTAGAAGAGTGCTCTTTCCTCAAAGCAGAGTGTGTTTTTTGTAAGGCAAGCTAGCGTTTGTTTCGCAGTCCTAAATGGAGTTGAATCTCATGCAGTTTCCGTTCCTACGAGCAAGAGTTGTTTTCTGGTAAGGAAAGTCACTATTGCGCTCCCATTGCCATACACAGTGCAATTAGCACTCGCGCCTTTTCCCAGCAAGTACAGTGTATTGGACTGAAGAGGAGCTACTGTTCTTGTCAGTTTCCTAAGCAGAATTGAACTAGATATGGCCCGTGTGTGTAGGAAGCACAGTTCTTTTGTTCTGAGCAAGCTCACTGTTTGGACCCCATAGGAAACCCAGTAGAGTAGAAGAGTGCTCTTTTCTCAAAAGCAGAGTGTGTTTCTTGTATGGCGAGCTAGCGTTTGTTTCCCAGTCCAAAATGGAGTTGAATCACATGCATTTTCTGGTCCTACGAGCAAGAGTTGTTTTCTGGTAATAAGAGTCACTATTGTGCTCCCATTGCCATACACAGTGCAAATAGCACTGGCGTCTGTACTCAGCATGTACAGTGTATTGGACTGAAGAGGATCTACTGTTTTTGTCAGTTTCCTAAGCAGAATTGAACTAGATATGGCCCGTGTGTGTAGGAAGCACAGTTCTTTTGTTTTGAGCAAGCTCACTGTTTGGACCCCATAGGAAACACAGTAGAGAAGATGTGTGCCCTATTCTCAAAAGCAGAGCGTGTTTCTTGTAAGGCGAGCTAGCGTTTGTTTCCTAGTCCTAAATGGAGTTGAATCACATCCAGGTTCTGGTGCTACGAGCAAGAGTTATTTTCTGGTAAGAAGAGTCACTATTGCGCTCCCTTTGCCATACAGAGTGCAAATAGCCCTCGCGTCTGTTCCCAGCAAGTACAGTGTATTGGACTGAAGAGGATCTTCTGTTTTTTTCAGTTTCCTAAGCAGAGTTGAACTAGATATGGCCCGTGTGTGTAGGAAGCACAGTTCTTTTGTTCTGAGCAAGCTCACATTTCGAACCCCATAGGAAACACAGTAGAGTAGAAGAGTGCATTTTTCTCAAAAGCAGAGTGTCTTTCCTGTAAGGCGAGCTAGCGTTTGTTTCCCAGTCCTAAATGGAGTTGAATCACATGCAGTTTCTGGTCCTACGAGCAAGAGTTTTTTCTGGTAATAAGAGTCACTATTGTGCTCCCATTGTCATACTCAGGGCAAATAGCACTGGCCTCTGTTCCCAGCATGTACAGTGTATTGTACTAAAGAGGATCTACTGTTCTTGTCAGGTTCCTAAGCAGAGTTGAACTAGATATGGCCCATGAGTGTAGGAAGCACAGTTCTTTTGTACTCAGCAAGCTCTCTGTTCTGGCCATATAGGAAACACAGTAGATTAGAAGAGTGCTCTTTCCTCCAAAGCAGAGTGTGTTTCTTGTAAGGCCAGCTAGAGTTTGTTTCCCAGTCCTAAATGGAGTTGAATCACATGCAGTATCCGTTCCTCTGAGCAAGAGTTGTTTTCTGGTAAATAAAGTCACAATTGCGCTCCCATTGCCAAACACAGTGGAAATAGCACTCGCGTCTGTTCCCAGCAAGTACAGTGTATTGGACTGAAGAGGAGCTACTGTTCTTGTCAGTTTCCTAAGCAGAATTGAACTAGATATGGCCCGTGTGTGTAGGAAGCACAGTTCTTTTGTTCTGAGCAAGCTCACTGTTTGGACCCCATAGGAAACACAGTAGAGTAGAAGAGTGCTCTTTTCTCAAAAGCAGAGTGTGTTTCTTGTATGGCGAGCTAGCGTTTGTTTCCCAGTCCAAAATGGAGTTGAATCACATGCATTTTGTGGTCCTACGAGCAAGAGTTGTTTTCTGGTAATAAGAGTCACTATTGTGCTCCCATTGCCATACACAGTGCAAATAGCACTGGCGTCTGTACTCAGCATGTACAGTGTATTGGACTGAAGAGGATCTACTGTTTTTGTCAGTTTCCTAAGCAGAATTGAACTAGATATGGCCCGTGTGTGTAGGAAGCACAGTTCTTTTGTTTTGAGCAAGCTCACTGTTTGGATCCCATAGGAAACACAGTAGAGAAGATGTGTGCCCTATTCTCAAAAGCAGAGCGTGTTTCTTGTAAGGCGAGCTAGCGTTTGTTTCCTAGTCCTAAATGGAGTTGAATCACATCCAGGTTCTGGTCCTACGAGCAAGAGTTGTTTTCTGGTAAGAAGAGTCACTATTGCGCTCCCTTTGCCATACACAGTGCAAATAGCCCTCACGTCTGTTCAGAGCAACTACAGTGTATTGGACTGAAGAGGAGCTACTGTTCTTGTCAGTTTCCTAAGCAGAGTTGAACTAGATATGGCCCCTGTGTGTAGGAAGCACAGTTCTTTTGTTCTGAGCAAGCTCACATTTCGAACTTTATACGAAACACAGTAGAGTAGAAGAGTGCATTTTTCTCAAAAGCAGAGTGTGTTTCTTGTAAGGCGAGCTAGCGTTTGTTTCCCAGTCCTAAATGGAGTTGAATCACATGCAGTTTCTGATCCTACGAGCAAGAGTTTTTTCTGGTAATAAGAGTCTCTATTGCGCTCCCAATGTCATACTCAGGGCAAATAGCACTGGCCTCTGTTCCCAGCATGTACAGTGTATTGGACTGAAGAGGAGCTACTGTTTTTGTCAGTTTCCTAAGCAGAGTTGAACTAGATATGATCCGTGTGTGTAGGAAGCACAATTCTTTTGTTCTGAGCAAGCTCACTGTTTGGACCCCACAGGAAACACAGTAGAGAAGATGTGTGCCCTATTCTCAAAAGCAGAGCGAGTTTCTTGTAAGGCGAGCTAGCGTTTGTTTCCCAGTCCTAAGTGGATTGATTCAAATGCAGTTTCTGGTCCTAAGAGCAAGAGTTGTTTTCTGGTAAGAGGAGTCACTATTGTGCTCCCATTGTCATACACAGTGCAAATAGCGCTCGCGTCTGTTCCCAGCAAGTACAGTGTATTTGACTGAAGAGGAGCTACTGTTTTTGTCAGTTTCCTAAGCAGAGTTGAACTAGATATGACCCGTGTGTGTAGGAAGCACAGTTCTTTTGTACTCAGCAAGCTCACTGTTTGGACCCCATAGGAAACACAGTAGAGTAGATGTGTGCCCTATTCTCAAAAGCAGAGTGTGTTTTTTGTAAGGCGAGCTAGCGTTTGTTTCGCAGTCCTAAATGGAGTTGAATCACATGCAGTTTCCGTTCCTACGAGCAAGAGTTGTTTTCTGGTAAGGAAAGTCACTATTGTGCTCCCATTGCCATACACAGTGCAATTAGCACTCGCGTCTGTTCCCAGCAAGTACAGTGTATTGGACTGAAGAGGATCTACTGTTCTTGTCAGTTTCCTAAGCAGAATTGAACTAGATATGGCCCGTGTGTGTAGGAAGCACAGTTCTTTTGTTCTGAGCAAGCTCATTGTTTGGACCCCATAGGAAACACAGTAGAGTAGAAGAGTGCTCTTTTCTCAAAAGCATAATTTGTGTCTTGTAAGGCGAGCTAGCGTTTGTTTCCCAGTCCTAAATGGAGTTGAATCACATGCAGTTTCTGGTCCTACGAGCAAGAGTTGTTTTCTGTTAAGAAGAGTCACTATTGCGCTCCCATTGCCATACACAGTGCAAATAGCACTGGCGTCTGTACCCAGCATGTACAGCGTATTGGACTGAAGAGGATCTTCTGTTTTTTTCAGTTTCCTAAGCAGAGTTGAACTAGATATGGCCCGTGTGTGTAGGAAGCACAGTTCTTTTGTTCTGAGCAAGCTCACATTTCGAACCCCATAGGAAACACAGTAGAGTAGAAGAGTGCATTTTTCTCAAAAGCAGAGTGTCTTTCCTGTAAGGCGAGCTAGCATTTGTTTCCCAGTCCTAAATGGAGTTGAATCACATGCAGTTTCTGGTCCTACGAGCAAGAGTTTTTTCTGGTAATAAGAGTCACTATTGCGCTCCCATTGTCATACTCAGGGCAAATAGCACTGGCCTCTGTTCCCAGCATGTACAGTGTATTGTACTAAAGAGGATCTACTGTTCTTGTCAGGTTCCTAAGCAGAATTGAACTAGATATGGCCCGTGTGTGTAGGAAGCACAGTTCTTTTGTTCTGAGCAAGCTCACTGTTTGGACCCCATAGGAAACACAGTAGAGTAGAAGAGTGCTCTTTTCTCAAAACCAGAGTCTGTTTCTTGTAAGGCGAGCTAGCGTTTGTTTCCCAGTCCTAAATGGAGTTGAATCACATGCAGTTTCTGGTCCTACGAGCAAGAGTTGTTTTCTGGTTAGAAGAGTCACTATTGCACTCCCATTGCCATACACAGTGCAAATAGCACTGGCGTCTGTACCCAGCATGTACAGCGTATTGGACTGAAGAGGATGTTCTGTTCTTTTCAGTTTCCTAAGCAGAGTTGAACTAGATATGGCCCCTGTGTGTAGGAAGCACAGTTCTTTTGTTCTGAGCAAGCTCACATTTCGAACTTTATACGAAACACAGTAGAGCAGAAGAGTGCATTTTTCTCAAAAGCAGAGTGTGTTTCTTGTAAGGCGAGCTAGCGTTTGTTTCCCAGTCCTAAATGGAGTTGAATCACATGCAGTTTCTGATCCTACGAGCAAGAGTTTTTTCTGGTAATAATAGTCTCTATTGCGCTCCCAATGTCATACTCAGGGCAAATAGCACTGGCCTCTGTTCCCAGCATGTACAGTGTATTGGACTGAAGAGGAGCTACTGTTTTTGTCAGTTTCCTAAGCAGAGTTGAACTAGATATGATCCGTGTGTGTAGGAAGCACAATTCTTTTGTTCTGAGCAAGCTCACTGTTTGGACCCCACAGGAAACACAGTAGAGAAGATGTGTGCCCTATTCTCAAAAGCAGAGCGAGTTTCTTGTAAGGCGAGCTAGCGTTTGTTTCCCAGTCCTAAGTGGATTGATTCAAATGCAGTTTCTGGTCCTAAGAGCAAGAGTTGTTTTCTGGTAAGAGGAGTCACTATTGTGCTCCCATTGTCATACACAGTGCAAATAGCGCTCGTGTCTGTTCCCAGCAAGTACAGTGTATTTGACTGAAGAGGAGCTACTGTTTTTGTCAGTTTCCTAAGCAGAGTTGAACTAGATATGACCCGTGTGTGTAGGAAGCACAGTTCTTTTGTTCTGAGCAAGCACACTGTTTGGACCCCATAGGAAACACAGTAGAGTAGATGTGTGCTCTATTCTCAAAAGCAGAGTGTGTTTTTTGTAAGGCGAGCTAGCGTTTGTTTCGCAGTCCTAAATGGAGTTGAATCACATGCAGTTTCCGTTCCTACGAGCAAGAGTTGTTTTCTGGTAAGGAAAGTCACTATTGTGCTCCCATTGCCATACACAGTGCAATTAGCACTCGCGTCTGTTCCCAGCAAGTACAGTGTATTGGACTGAAGAGGATCTACTGTTCTTGTCAGTTTCCTAAGCAGAATTGAACTAGATATGGCCCGTGTGTGTAGGAAGCACAGTTCTTTTGTTCTGAGCAAGCTCACTGTTTGGACCCCATAGGAAACACAGTAGAGTAGAAGAGTGCTCTTTTCTCAAAAGCAGAATGTGTGTCTTGTAAGGCGAGCTAGCGTTTGTTTCCCAGTCCTAAATGGAGTTGAATCACATGCAGTTTCTGGTCCTACGAGCAAGAG
Source organism: Peromyscus eremicus (assembly GCF_949786415.1). Classification (NCBI taxonomy): domain Eukaryota; kingdom Metazoa; phylum Chordata; class Mammalia; order Rodentia; family Cricetidae; genus Peromyscus; species Peromyscus eremicus. The sequence continues at coordinate 207,845 of NW_026734675.1, read as the reverse complement.
TTGTTTTCTGGTAAGAAGAGTCACTATTGCGCTCCCATTGCCATACACAGTGCAAATAGCACTGGCGTCTGTACCCAGCATGTACAGCGTATTGGACTGAAGAGGATCTTCTGTTTTTTTCAGTTTCCTAAGCAGAGTTGAACTAGATATGGCCCGTGTGTGTAGGAAGCACAGTTCTTTTGTTCTGAGCAAGCTCACATTTCGAACCCCATAGGAAACACAGTAGAGTAGAAGAGTGCATTTTTCTCAAAAGCAGAGTGTCTTTCCTGTAAGGCGAGCTAGCGTTTGTTTCCCAGTCCTAAATGGAGTTGAATCACATGCAGTTTCTGGTCCTACGAGCAAGAGTTGTTTTCTGGTAATAAGAGTCACTATTGCGCTCCCATTGTCATACTCAGGGCAAATAGCACTGGCCTCTGTTCCCAGCATGTACAGTGTATTGTACTAAAGAGGATCTACTGTTCTTGTCAGGTTCCTAAGCAGAGTTGAACTAGATATGGCCCATGAGTGTAGGAAGCACAGTTCTTTTGTACTCAGCAAGCTCTCTGTTCTGGCCATATAGGAAACACAGTAGATTAGAAGAGTGCTCTTTCCTCCAAAGCAGAGTGTGTTTCTTGTAAGGCCAGCTAGAGTTTGTTTCCCAGTCCTAAATGGAGTTGAATCACATGCAGTATCCGTTCCTCTGAGCAAGAGTTGTTTTCTGGTAAATAAAGTCACAATTGCGCTCCCATTGCCAAACACAGTGGAAATAGCACTCGCGTCTGTTCCCAGCAAGTACAGTGTATTGGACTGAAGAGGAGCTACTGTTCTTGTCAGTTTCCTAAGCAGAATTGAACTAGATATGGCCCGTGTGTGTAGGAAGCACAGTTCTTTTGTTCTGAGCAAGCTCACTGTTTGGACCCCATAGGAAACCCAGTAGAGTAGAAGAGTGCTCTTTTCTCAAAAGCAGAGTGTGTTTCTTGTATGGCGAGCTAGCGTTTGTTTCCCAGTCCAAAATGGAGTTGAATCACATGCATTTTCTGGTCCTACGAGCAAGAGTTGTTTTCTGGTAATAAGAGTCACTATTGTGCTCCCATTGCCATACACAGTGCAAATAGCACTGGCGTCTGTACTCAGCATGTACAGTGTATTGGACTGAAGAGGATCTACTGTTTTTGTCAGTTTCCTAAGCAGAATTGAACTAGATATGGCCCGTGTGTGTAGGAAGCACAGTTCTTTTGTTTTGAGCAAGCTCACTGTTTGGACCCCATAGGAAACACAGTAGAGAAGATGTGTGCCCTATTCTCAAAAGCAGAGCGTGTTTCTTGTAAGGCGAGCTAGCGTTTGTTTCCTAGTCCTAAATGGAGTTGAATCACATCCAGGTTCTGGTCCTACGAGCAAGAGTTATTTTCTGGTAAGAAGAGTCACTATTGCGCTCCCTTTGCCATACAGAGTGCAAATAGCCCTCGCGTCTGTTCCCAGCAAGTACAGTGTATTGGACTGAAGAGGATCTTCTGTTTTTTTCAGTTTCCTAAGCAGAGTTGAACTAGATATGGCCCGTGTGTGTAGGAAGCACAGTTCTTTTGTTCTGAGCAAGCTCACATTTCGAACCCCATAGGAAACACAGTAGAGTAGAAGAGTGCATTTTTCTCAAAAGCAGAGTGTCTTTCCTGTAAGGCGAGCTAGCGTTTGTTTCCCAGTCCTAAATGGAGTTGAATCACATGCAGTTTCTGGTCCTACGAGCAAGAGTTTTTTCTGGTAATAAGAGTCACTATTGCGCTCCCATTGTCATACTCAGGGCAAATAGCACTGGCCTCTGTTCCCAGCATGTACAGTGTATTGTACTAAAGAGGATCTACTGTTCTTGTCAGGTTCCTAAGCAGAGTTGAACTAGATATGGCCCATGAGTGTAGGAAGCACAGTTCTTTTGTACTCAGCAAGCTCTCTGTTCTGGCCATATAGGAAACACAGTAGATTAGAAGAGTGCTCTTTCCTCCAAAGCAGAGTGTGTTTCTTGTAAGGCCAGCTAGAGTTTGTTTCCCAGTCCTAAATGGAGTTGAATCACATGCAGTATCCGTTCCTCTGAGCAAGAGTTGTTTTCTGGTAAATAAAGTCACAATTGCGCTCCCATTGCCAAACACAGTGGAAATAGCACTCGCGTCTGTTCCCAGCAAGTACAGTGTATTGGACTGAAGAGGAGCTACTGTTCTTGTCAGTTTCCTAAGCAGAATTGAACTAGATATGGCCCGTGTGTGTAGGAAGCACAGTTCTTTTGTTCTGAGCAAGCTCACTGTTTGGACCCCATAGGAAACACAGTAGAGTAGAAGAGTGCTCTTTTCTCAAAAGCAGAGTGTGTTTCTTGTATGGCGAGCTAGCGTTTGTTTCCCAGTCCAAAATGGAGTTGAATCACATGCATTTTGTGGTCCTACGAGCAAGAGTTGTTTTCTGGTAATAAGAGTCACTATTGTGCTCCCATTGCCATACACAGTGCAAATAGCACTGGCGTCTGTACTCAGCATGTACAGTGTATTGGACTGAAGAGGATCTACTGTTTTTGTCAGTTTCCTAAGCAGAATTGAACTAGATATGGCCCGTGTGTGTAGGAAGCACAGTTCTTTTGTTTTGAGCAAGCTCACTGTTTGGATCCCATAGGAAACACAGTAGAGAAGATGTGTGCCCTATTCTCAAAAGCAGAGCGTGTTTCTTGTAAGGCGAGCTAGCGTTTGTTTCCTAGTCCTAAATGGAGTTGAATCACATCCAGGTTCTGGTCCTACGAGCAAGAGTTGTTTTCTGGTAAGAAGAGTCACTATTGCGCTCCCTTTGCCATACACAGTGCAAATAGCCCTCGCGTCTGTTCCCAGCAAGTACAGTGTATTGGACTGAAGAGGAGCTACTGTTTTTTCAGTTTCCTAAGCAGTGTTGAACTAGATATGGTTCATGTGTGTAGGAAGCACAGTTCTTTTGTACTCAGCAAGCTCACTGTTCTGGCCCTATAGGAAACACAGAAGAGTAGAAGAGTGCTCTTTCCTCAAAAGCAGAGTGTGTTTTTTGTAAGGCGAGCTAGCGTTTGTTTCACAGTCCTAAATGGAGTTGAATCACATGCAGTTTCCGTTCCTACGAGCATGAGTTGTTTTCGGGTAAGGAAAGTCACTATTGCGCTCCCATTGCCATACACAGTGCAATTAGCACTCGCGTCTGTTCTCAGCAAGTACAGTGTATTGGACTGAAGAGGAGCTACTCTTCTTGTCAGTTTCCTAAGCAGAATTGAACTAGATATGGCCCGTGTGTGTAGGAAGCACAGTTCTTTTGTTCTGAGCAAGCTCACTGTTTGGACCCCATAGGAAACACAGTAGAGTAGAAGAGTGCTCTTTTCTCAAAAGCAGAATGTGTGTCTTGTAAGGCGAGCTAGCGTTTGTTTCCCAGTCCTAAATGGAGTTGAATCACATGCAGTTTCTGGTCCTACGAGCAAGAGTTGTTTTCTGGTAAGAAGAGTCACTATTGCGCTCCCATTGCCATACACAGTGCAAATAGCACTGGCGTCTGTACCCAGCATGTACAGCGTATTGGACTGAAGAGGATCTTCTGTTTTTTTCAGTTTCCTAAGCAGAGTTGAACTAGATATGGCCCGTGTGTGTAGGAAGCACAGTTCTTTTGTTCTGAGCAAGCTCACTGTTCTGGCCCTATAGGAAACACAGTAGATTAGAAGAGTGCTCTTTCCTCCAAAGCAGAGTGTGTTTCTTGTAAGGCCAGCTAGAGTTTGTTTCCCAGTCTTAAATGGAGTTGAATCACATGCAGTTTCCGTTCCTATGAGCAAGAGTTGTTTTCTGGTAAGGAAAGTCACTATTGTGTTCCATTGCCAAACGCAGTGCAAATAGCACTCGCGTCTGTTCCCAGCAAGTACAGTGTATTGGACTGAAGAGGAGCTACTGTTCTTGTCAGTTTCCTAAGCAAATTTGAACTAGATATGGCCCGTGTGTGTAGGAAGCACAGTTCTTTTGTTCTGAGCAAGCTCACTGTTTGGATCCCATAGGAAACACAGTAGAGTAGAAGAGTGCTCTTTTCTCAAAAGCAGAGTGTGTTTCTTGTAAGGCGAGCTAGAATTTGTTTCCCAATCCTAAATGGAGTTGAATCACATCCAGGTTCTGGTCCTACGAGCAAGAGTTGTTTTCTGGTAAGAAGAGTCACTATTGCGCTCCCTTTGCCATACACAGTGCAAATAGCCCTCACGTCTGTTCAGAGCAACTACAGTGTATTGGACTGAAGAGGAGCTACTGTTCTTGTCAGTTTCCTAAGCAGAGTTGAACTAGATATGGCCCATGTGTGTAGGAAGCACAGTTCTTTTGTACTCAGCAAGCTCACTGTTCTGGCCATATAGGAAACACAGTAGAGTAGAAGAGTGCTCTTTCCTCAAAGCAGAGTGTGTTTTTTGTAAGGCAAGCTAGCGTTTGTTTCGCAGTCCTAAATGGAGTTGAATCTCATGCAGTTTCCGTTCCTACGAGCAAGAGTTGTTTTCTGGTAAGGAAAGTCACTATTGCGCTCCCATTGCCATACACAGTGCAATTAGCACTCGCGCCTTTTCCCAGCAAGTACAGTGTATTGGACTGAAGAGGAGCTACTGTTCTTGTCAGTTTCCTAAGCAGAATTGAACTAGATATGGCCCGTGTGTGTAGGAAGCACAGTTCTTTTGTTCTGAGCAAGCTCACTGTTTGGACCCCATAGGAAACCCAGTAGAGTAGAAGAGTGCTCTTTTCTCAAAAGCAGAGTGTGTTTCTTGTATGGCGAGCTAGCGTTTGTTTCCCAGTCCAAAATGGAGTTGAATCACATGCATTTTCTGGTCCTACGAGCAAGAGTTGTTTTCTGGTAATAAGAGTCACTATTGTGCTCCCATTGCCATACACAGTGCAAATAGCACTGGCGTCTGTACTCAGCATGTACAGTGTATTGGACTGAAGAGGATCTACTGTTTTTGTCAGTTTCCTAAGCAGAATTGAACTAGATATGGCCCGTGTGTGTAGGAAGCACAGTTCTTTTGTTTTGAGCAAGCTCACTGTTTGGACCCCATAGGAAACACAGTAGAGAAGATGTGTGCCCTATTCTCAAAAGCAGAGCGTGTTTCTTGTAAGGCGAGCTAGCGTTTGTTTCCTAGTCCTAAATGGAGTTGAATCACATCCAGGTTCTGGTGCTACGAGCAAGAGTTATTTTCTGGTAAGAAGAGTCACTATTGCGCTCCCTTTGCCATACAGAGTGCAAATAGCCCTCGCGTCTGTTCCCAGCAAGTACAGTGTATTGGACTGAAGAGGATCTTCTGTTTTTTTCAGTTTCCTAAGCAGAGTTGAACTAGATATGGCCCGTGTGTGTAGGAAGCACAGTTCTTTTGTTCTGAGCAAGCTCACATTTCGAACCCCATAGGAAACACAGTAGAGTAGAAGAGTGCATTTTTCTCAAAAGCAGAGTGTCTTTCCTGTAAGGCGAGCTAGCGTTTGTTTCCCAGTCCTAAATGGAGTTGAATCACATGCAGTTTCTGGTCCTACGAGCAAGAGTTTTTTCTGGTAATAAGAGTCACTATTGTGCTCCCATTGTCATACTCAGGGCAAATAGCACTGGCCTCTGTTCCCAGCATGTACAGTGTATTGTACTAAAGAGGATCTACTGTTCTTGTCAGGTTCCTAAGCAGAGTTGAACTAGATATGGCCCATGAGTGTAGGAAGCACAGTTCTTTTGTACTCAGCAAGCTCTCTGTTCTGGCCATATAGGAAACACAGTAGATTAGAAGAGTGCTCTTTCCTCCAAAGCAGAGTGTGTTTCTTGTAAGGCCAGCTAGAGTTTGTTTCCCAGTCCTAAATGGAGTTGAATCACATGCAGTATCCGTTCCTCTGAGCAAGAGTTGTTTTCTGGTAAATAAAGTCACAATTGCGCTCCCATTGCCAAACACAGTGGAAATAGCACTCGCGTCTGTTCCCAGCAAGTACAGTGTATTGGACTGAAGAGGAGCTACTGTTCTTGTCAGTTTCCTAAGCAGAATTGAACTAGATATGGCCCGTGTGTGTAGGAAGCACAGTTCTTTTGTTCTGAGCAAGCTCACTGTTTGGACCCCATAGGAAACACAGTAGAGTAGAAGAGTGCTCTTTTCTCAAAAGCAGAGTGTGTTTCTTGTATGGCGAGCTAGCGTTTGTTTCCCAGTCCAAAATGGAGTTGAATCACATGCATTTTGTGGTCCTACGAGCAAGAGTTGTTTTCTGGTAATAAGAGTCACTATTGTGCTCCCATTGCCATACACAGTGCAAATAGCACTGGCGTCTGTACTCAGCATGTACAGTGTATTGGACTGAAGAGGATCTACTGTTTTTGTCAGTTTCCTAAGCAGAATTGAACTAGATATGGCCCGTGTGTGTAGGAAGCACAGTTCTTTTGTTTTGAGCAAGCTCACTGTTTGGATCCCATAGGAAACACAGTAGAGAAGATGTGTGCCCTATTCTCAAAAGCAGAGCGTGTTTCTTGTAAGGCGAGCTAGCGTTTGTTTCCTAGTCCTAAATGGAGTTGAATCACATCCAGGTTCTGGTCCTACGAGCAAGAGTTGTTTTCTGGTAAGAAGAGTCACTATTGCGCTCCCTTTGCCATACACAGTGCAAATAGCCCTCACGTCTGTTCAGAGCAACTACAGTGTATTGGACTGAAGAGGAGCTACTGTTCTTGTCAGTTTCCTAAGCAGAGTTGAACTAGATATGGCCCCTGTGTGTAGGAAGCACAGTTCTTTTGTTCTGAGCAAGCTCACATTTCGAACTTTATACGAAACACAGTAGAGTAGAAGAGTGCATTTTTCTCAAAAGCAGAGTGTGTTTCTTGTAAGGCGAGCTAGCGTTTGTTTCCCAGTCCTAAATGGAGTTGAATCACATGCAGTTTCTGATCCTACGAGCAAGAGTTTTTTCTGGTAATAAGAGTCTCTATTGCGCTCCCAATGTCATACTCAGGGCAAATAGCACTGGCCTCTGTTCCCAGCATGTACAGTGTATTGGACTGAAGAGGAGCTACTGTTTTTGTCAGTTTCCTAAGCAGAGTTGAACTAGATATGATCCGTGTGTGTAGGAAGCACAATTCTTTTGTTCTGAGCAAGCTCACTGTTTGGACCCCACAGGAAACACAGTAGAGAAGATGTGTGCCCTATTCTCAAAAGCAGAGCGAGTTTCTTGTAAGGCGAGCTAGCGTTTGTTTCCCAGTCCTAAGTGGATTGATTCAAATGCAGTTTCTGGTCCTAAGAGCAAGAGTTGTTTTCTGGTAAGAGGAGTCACTATTGTGCTCCCATTGTCATACACAGTGCAAATAGCGCTCGCGTCTGTTCCCAGCAAGTACAGTGTATTTGACTGAAGAGGAGCTACTGTTTTTGTCAGTTTCCTAAGCAGAGTTGAACTAGATATGACCCGTGTGTGTAGGAAGCACAGTTCTTTTGTACTCAGCAAGCTCACTGTTTGGACCCCATAGGAAACACAGTAGAGTAGATGTGTGCCCTATTCTCAAAAGCAGAGTGTGTTTTTTGTAAGGCGAGCTAGCGTTTGTTTCGCAGTCCTAAATGGAGTTGAATCACATGCAGTTTCCGTTCCTACGAGCAAGAGTTGTTTTCTGGTAAGGAAAGTCACTATTGTGCTCCCATTGCCATACACAGTGCAATTAGCACTCGCGTCTGTTCCCAGCAAGTACAGTGTATTGGACTGAAGAGGATCTACTGTTCTTGTCAGTTTCCTAAGCAGAATTGAACTAGATATGGCCCGTGTGTGTAGGAAGCACAGTTCTTTTGTTCTGAGCAAGCTCATTGTTTGGACCCCATAGGAAACACAGTAGAGTAGAAGAGTGCTCTTTTCTCAAAAGCATAATTTGTGTCTTGTAAGGCGAGCTAGCGTTTGTTTCCCAGTCCTAAATGGAGTTGAATCACATGCAGTTTCTGGTCCTACGAGCAAGAGTTGTTTTCTGTTAAGAAGAGTCACTATTGCGCTCCCATTGCCATACACAGTGCAAATAGCACTGGCGTCTGTACCCAGCATGTACAGCGTATTGGACTGAAGAGGATCTTCTGTTTTTTTCAGTTTCCTAAGCAGAGTTGAACTAGATATGGCCCGTGTGTGTAGGAAGCACAGTTCTTTTGTTCTGAGCAAGCTCACATTTCGAACCCCATAGGAAACACAGTAGAGTAGAAGAGTGCATTTTTCTCAAAAGCAGAGTGTCTTTCCTGTAAGGCGAGCTAGCATTTGTTTCCCAGTCCTAAATGGAGTTGAATCACATGCAGTTTCTGGTCCTACGAGCAAGAGTTTTTTCTGGTAATAAGAGTCACTATTGCGCTCCCATTGTCATACTCAGGGCAAATAGCACTGGCCTCTGTTCCCAGCATGTACAGTGTATTGTACTAAAGAGGATCTACTGTTCTTGTCAGGTTCCTAAGCAGAATTGAACTAGATATGGCCCGTGTGTGTAGGAAGCACAGTTCTTTTGTTCTGAGCAAGCTCACTGTTTGGACCCCATAGGAAACACAGTAGAGTAGAAGAGTGCTCTTTTCTCAAAACCAGAGTCTGTTTCTTGTAAGGCGAGCTAGCGTTTGTTTCCCAGTCCTAAATGGAGTTGAATCACATGCAGTTTCTGGTCCTACGAGCAAGAGTTGTTTTCTGGTTAGAAGAGTCACTATTGCACTCCCATTGCCATACACAGTGCAAATAGCACTGGCGTCTGTACCCAGCATGTACAGCGTATTGGACTGAAGAGGATGTTCTGTTCTTTTCAGTTTCCTAAGCAGAGTTGAACTAGATATGGCCCCTGTGTGTAGGAAGCACAGTTCTTTTGTTCTGAGCAAGCTCACATTTCGAACTTTATACGAAACACAGTAGAGCAGAAGAGTGCATTTTTCTCAAAAGCAGAGTGTGTTTCTTGTAAGGCGAGCTAGCGTTTGTTTCCCAGTCCTAAATGGAGTTGAATCACATGCAGTTTCTGATCCTACGAGCAAGAGTTTTTTCTGGTAATAATAGTCTCTATTGCGCTCCCAATGTCATACTCAGGGCAAATAGCACTGGCCTCTGTTCCCAGCATGTACAGTGTATTGGACTGAAGAGGAGCTACTGTTTTTGTCAGTTTCCTAAGCAGAGTTGAACTAGATATGATCCGTGTGTGTAGGAAGCACAATTCTTTTGTTCTGAGCAAGCTCACTGTTTGGACCCCACAGGAAACACAGTAGAGAAGATGTGTGCCCTATTCTCAAAAGCAGAGCGAGTTTCTTGTAAGGCGAGCTAGCGTTTGTTTCCCAGTCCTAAGTGGATTGATTCAAATGCAGTTTCTGGTCCTAAGAGCAAGAGTTGTTTTCTGGTAAGAGGAGTCACTATTGTGCTCCCATTGTCATACACAGTGCAAATAGCGCTCGCGTCTGTTCCCAGCAAGTACAGTGTATTTGACTGAAGAGGAGCTACTGTTTTTGTCAGTTTCCTAAGCAGAGTTGAACTAGATATGACCCGTGTGTGTAGGAAGCACAGTTCTTTTGTTCTGAGCAAGCACACTGTTTGGACCCCATAGGAAACACAGTAGAGTAGATGTGTGCCCTATTCTCAAAAGCAGAGTGTGTTTTTCGTAAGGCGAGCTAGCGTTTGTTTCGCAGTCCTAAATGGAGTTGAATCACATGCAGTTTCCGTTCCTACGAGCAAGAGTTGTTTTCTGGTAAGGAAAGTCACTATTGTGCTCCCATTGCCATACACAGTGCAATTAGCACTCGCGTCTGTTCCTAGCAAGTACAGTGTATTGGACTGAAGAGGATCTACTATTCTTGTCAGTTTCCTAAGCAGAATTGAACTAGATATGGCCCGTGTGTGTAGGAAGCACAGTTCTTTTGTTCTGAGCAAGCTCACTGTTTGGACCCCATAGGAAACACAGTAGAGTAGAAGAGTGCTCTTTTCTCAAAAGCAGAATGTGTGTCTTGTAAGGCGAGCTAGCGTTTGTTTCCCAGTCCTAAATGGAGTTGAATCACATGCAGTTTCTGGTCCTACGAGCAAGAGTTGTTTTCTGGTAAGAAGAGTCACTATTGCGCTCCCATTGCCCTACACAGTGCAAATAGCACTGGCGTCTGTACCCAGCATGTACAGCGTATTGGACTGAAGAGGATCTTCTGTTTTTTTCAGTTTCCTAAGCAGAGTTGAACTAGATATGGCCCGTGTGTGTAGGAAGCACAGTTCTTTTGTTCTGAGCAAGCTCACATTTCGAACCCCATAGGAAACACAGTAGAGTAGAAGAGTGCATTTTTCTCAAAAGCAGAGTGTCTTTCCTGTAAGGCGAGCTAGCGTTTGTTTCCCAGTCCTAAATGGAGTTGAATCACATGCAGTTTCTGGTCCTACGAGCAAGAGTTTTTTCTGGTAATAAGAGTCACTATTGCGCTCCCATTGTCATACTCAGGGCAAATAGCACTGGCCTCTGTTCCCAGCATGTACAGTGTATTGTACTAAAGAGGATCTACTGTTCTTGTCAGGTTCCTAAGCAGAGTTGAACTAGATATGGCCCATGAGTGTAGGAAGCACAGTTCTTTTGTACTCAGCAAGCTCTCTGTTCTGGCCATATAGGAAACACAGTAGATTAGAAGAGTGCTCTTTCCTCCAAAGCAGAGTGTGTTTCTTGTAAGGCCAGCTAGAGTTTGTTTCCCAGTCCTAAATGGAGTTGAATCACATGCAGTATCCGTTCCTCTGAGCAAGAGTTGTTTTCTGGTAAATAAAGTCACAATTGCGCTCCCATTGCCAAACACAGTGGAAATAGCACTCGCGTCTGTTCCCAGCAAGTACAGTGTATTGGACTGAAGAGGAGCTACTGTTCTTGTCAGTTTCCTAAGCAGAATTGAACTAGATATGGCCCGTGTGTGTAGGAAGCACAGTTCTTTTGTTCTGAGCAAGCTCACTGTTTGGACCCCATAGGAAACCCAGTAGAGTAGAAGAGTGCTCTTTTCTCAAAAGCAGAGTGTGTTTCTTGTATGGCGAGCTAGCGTTTGTTTCCCAGTCCAAAATGGAGTTGAATCACATGCATTTTCTGGTCCTACGAGCAAGAGTTGTTTTCTGGTAATAAGAGTCACTATTGTGCTCCCATTGCCATACACAGTGCAAATAGCACTGGCGTCTGTACTCAGCATGTACAGTGTATTGGACTGAAGAGGATCTACTGTTTTTGTCAGTTTCCTAAGCAGAATTGAACTAGATATGGCCCGTGTGTGTAGGAAGCACAGTTCTTTTGTTTTGAGCAAGCTCACTGTTTGGAACCCATAGGAAACACAGTAGAGAAGATGTGTGCCCTATTCTCAAAAGAAGAGCGTGTTTCTTGTAAGGCGAGCTAGCGTTTGTTTCCTAGTCCTAAATGGAGTTGAATCACATCCAGGTTCTGGTCCTACGAGCAAGAGTTGTTTTCTGGTAAGAAGAGTCACTATTGCGCTCCCTTTGCCATACAGAGTGCAAATAGCCCTCGCGTCTGTTCCCAGCAAATACAGTGTATTGGACTGAAGAGGATCTTCTGTTTTTTTCAGTTTCCTAAGCAGAGTTGAACTAGATATGGCCCGTGTGTGTAGGAAGCACAGTTCTTTTGTTCTGAGCAAGCTCACATTTCGAACCCCATAGGAAACACAGTAGAGTAGAAGAGTGCATTTTTCTCAAAAGCAGAGTGTCTTTCCTGTAAGGCGAGCTAGCGTTTGTTTCCCAGTCCTAAATGGAGTTGAATCACATGCAGTTTCTGGTCCTATGAGCAAGAGTTTTTTCTGGTAATAAGAGTCACTATTGCGCTCCCATTGTCATACTCAGGGCAAATAGCACTGGCCTCTGTTCCCAGCATGTACAGTGTATTGTACTAAAGAGGATCTACTGTTCTTGTCAGGTTCCTAAGCAGAGTTGAACTAGATATGGCCCATGAGTGTAGGAAGCACAGTTCTTTTGTACTCAGCAAGCTCTCTGTTCTGGCCATATAGGAAACACAGTAGATTAGAAGAGTGCTCTTTCCTCCAAAGCAGAGTGTGTTTCTTGTAAGGCCAGCTAGAGTTTGTTTCCCAGTCCTAAATGGAGTTGAATCACATGCAGTATCCGTTCCTCTGAGCAAGAGTTGTTTTCTGGTAAATAAAGTCACAATTGCGCTCCCATTGCCAAACACAGTGGAAATAGCACTCGCGTCTGTTCCCAGCAAGTACAGTGTATTGGACTGAAGAGGAGCTACTGTTCTTGTCAGTTTCCTAAGCAGAATTGAACTAGATATGGCCCGTGTGTGTAGGAAGCACAGTTCTTTTGTTCTGAGCAAGCTCACTGTTTGGACCCCATAGGAAACACAGTAGAGTAGAAGAGTGCTCTTTTCTCAAAAGCAGAGTGTGTTTCTTGTATGGCGAGCTAGCGTTTGTTTCCCAGTCCAAAATGGAGTTGAATCACATGCATTTTGTGGTCCTACGAGCAAGAGTTGTTTTCTGGTAATAAGAGTCACTATTGTGCTCCCATTGCCATACACAGTGCAAATAGCACTGGCGTCTGTACTCAGCATGTACAGTGTATTGGACTGAAGAGGATCTACTGTTTTTGTCAGTTTCCTAAGCAGAATTGAACTAGATATGGCCCGTGTGTGTAGGAAGCACAGTTCTTTTGTTTTGAGCAAGCTCACTGTTTGGATCCCATAGGAAACACAGTAGAGAAGATGTGTGCCCTATTCTCAAAAGCAGAGCGTGTTTCTTGTAAGGCGAGCTAGCGTTTGTTTCCTAGTCCTAAATGGAGTTGAATCACATCCAGGTTCTGGTCCTACGAGCAAGAGTTGTTTTCTGGTAAGAAGAGTCACTATTGCGCTCCCTTTGCCATACACAGTGCAAATAGCCCTCGCGTCTGTTCCCAGCAAGTACAGTGTATTGGACTGAAGAGGAGCTACTGTTCTTTTCAGTTTCCTAAGCAGAGTTGAACTAGATATGGTTCATGTGTGTAGGAAGCACAGTTCTTTTGTACTCAGCAAGCTCACTGTTCTGGCCCTATAGGAAACACAGAAGAGTAGAAGAGTGCTCTTTCCACAAACGCAGAGTGTGTTTTTTGTAAGGCGAGCTAGCGTTTGTTTCACAGTCCTAAATGGAGTTGAATCACATGCAGTTTCCGTTCCTACGAGCAAGAGTTGTTTTCTGGTAAGGAAAGTCACTATTGCGCTCCCATTGCCATACACAGTGCAATTAGCACTCGCGTCTGTTCTCAGCAAGTACAGTGTATTGGACTGAAGAGGAGCTACTCTTCATGTCAGTTTCCTAAGCAGAATTGAACTAGATATGGCCCGTGTGTGTAGGAAGCACAGTTCTTTTGTTCTGAGCAAGCTCACTGTTTGGACCCCATAGGAAACACAGTAGAGTAGAAGAGTGCTCTTTTCTCAAAAGCAGAATGTGTGTCTTGTAAGGCGAGCTAGCGTTTGTTTCCCAGTCCTAAATGGAGTTGAATCACATGCAGTTTCTGGTCCTACGAGCAAGAGTTGTTTTCTGGTAAGAAGAGTCACTATTGCGCTCCCATTGCCATACACAGTGCAAATAGCACTGGCGTCTGTACCCAGCATGTACAGCGTATTGGACTGAAGAGGATCTTCTGTTTTTTTCAGTTTCCTAAGCAGAGTTGAACTAGATATGGCCCGTGTGTGTAGGAAGCACAGTTCTTTTGTTCTGAGCAAGCTCACTGTTCTGGCCCTGTAGGAAACACAGTAGATTAGAAGAGTGCTCTTTCCTCCAAAGCAGAGTGTGTTTCTTGTAAGGCCAGCTAGAGTTTGTTTCCCAGTCTTAAATGGAGTTGAATCACATGCAGTTTCCGTTCCTATGAGCAAGAGTTGTTTTCTGGTAAGGAAAGTCACTATTGTGTTCCATTGCCAAACGCAGTGCAAATAGCACTCGCGTCTGTTCCCAGCAAGTACAGTGTATTGGACTGAAGAGGAGCTACTGTTCTTGTCAGTTTCCTAAGCAAATTTGAACTAGATATGGCCCGTGTGTGTAGGAAGCACAGTTCTTTTGTTCTGAGCAAGCTCACTGTTTGGATCCCATAGGAAACACAGTAGAGTAGAAGAGTGCTCTTTTCTCAAAAGCAGAGTGTGTTTCTTGTAAGGCGAGCTAGAATTTGTTTCCCAATCCTAAATGGAGTTGAATCACATCCAGGTTCTGGTCCTACGAGCAAGAGTTGTTTTCTGGTAAGAAGAGTCACTATTGCGCTCCCTTTGCCATACACAGTGCAAATAGCCCTCGCGTCTGTTCAGAGCAACTACAGTGTATTGGACTGAAGAGGAGCTACTGTTCTTGTCAGTTTCCTAAGCAGAGTTGAACTAGATATGGCCCATGTGTGTAGGAAGCACAGTTCTTTTGTACTCAGCAAGCTCACTGTTCTGGCCATATAGGAAACACAGTAGAGTAGAAGAGTGCTCTTTCCTCAAAGCAGAGTGTGTTTTTTGTAAGGCAAGCTAGCGTTTGTTTCGCAGTCCTAAATGGAGTTGAATCTCATGCAGTTTCCGTTCCTACGAGCAAGAGTTGTTTTCTGGTAAGGAAAGTCACTATTGCGCTCCCATTGCCATACACAGTGCAATTAGCACTCGCGCCTTTTCCCAGCAAGTACAGTGTATTGGACTGAAGAGGAGCTACTGTTCTTGTCAGTTTCCTAAGCAGAATTGAACTAGATATGGCCCGTGTGTGTAGGAAGCACAGTTCTTTTGTTCTGAGCAAGCTCACTGTTTGGACCCCATTGGAAACACAGTAGAGTAGAAGAGTGCTCTTTTCTCAAAACCAGAGTCTGTTTCTTGTAAGGCGAGCTAGCGTTTGTTTCCCAGTCCTAAATGGAGTTGAATCACATGCAGTTTCTGGTCCTACGAGCAAGAGTTGTTTTCTGGTTAGAAGAGTCACTATTGCGCTCCCATTGCCATACACAGTGCAAATAGCACTGGCGTCTGTACCCAGCATGTACAGCGTATTGGACTGAAGAGGATGTTCTGTTCTTTTCAGTTTCCTAAGCAGAGTTGAACTAGATATGGCCCCTGTGTGTAGGAAGCACAGTTCTTTTGTTCTGAGCAAGCTCACATTTCGAACTTTATACGAAACACAGTAGAGTAGAAGAGTGCATTTTTCTCAAAAGCAGAGTGTGTTTCTTGTAAGGCGAGCTAGCGTTTGTTTCCCAGTCCTAAATGGAGTTGAATCACATGCAGTTTCTGATCCTAGGAGCAAGAGTTTTTTCTGGTAATAAGAGTCTCTATTGCGCTCCCAATGTCATACTCAGGGCAAATAGCACTGGCCTCTGTTCCCAGCATGTACAGTGTATTGGACTGAAGAGGAGCTACTGTTTTTGTCAGTTTCCTAAGCAGAGTTGAACTAGATATGATCCGTGTGTGTAGGAAGCACAATTCTTTTGTTCTGAGCAAGCTCACTGTTTGGACCCCACAGGAAACACAGTAGAGAAGATGTGTGCCCTATTCTCAAAAGCAGAGCGAGTTTCTTGTAAGGCGAGCTAGCGTTTGTTTCCCAGTCCTAAGTGGATTGATTCAAATGCAGTTTCTGGTCCTAAGAGCAAGAGTTGTTTTCTGGTAAGAGGAGTCACTATTGTGCTCCCATTGTCATACACAGTGCAAATAGCTCTCGCGTCTGTTCCCAGCAAGTACAGTGTATTTGACTGAAGAGGAGCTACTGTTTTTGTCAGTTTCCTAAGCAGAGTTGAACTAGATATGACCCGTGTGTGTAGGAAGCACAGTTCTTTTGTTCTGAGCAAGCACACTGTTTGGACCCCATAGGAAACACAGTAGAGTAGATGTGTGCCCTATTCTCAAAAGCAGAGTGTGTTTTTTGTAAGGCGAGCTAGCGTTTGTTTCGCAGTCCTAAATGGAGTTGAATCACATGCAGTTTCCGTTCCTACGAGCAAGAGTTGTTTTCTGGTAAGGAAAGTCACTATTGTGCTCCCATTGCCATACACAGTGCAATTAGCACTCGCGTCTGTTCCCAGCAAGTACAGTGTATTGGACTGAAGAGGATCTACTGTTCTTGTCAGTTTCCTAAGCAGAATTGAACTAGATATGGCCCGTGTGTGTAGGAAGCACAGTTCTTTTTTTCTGAGCAAGCTCACTGTTTGGACCCCATAGGAAACACAGTAGAGTAGAAGAGTGCTCTTTTCTCAAAAGCAGAATGTGTGTCTTGTAAGGCGAGCTAGCGTTTGTTTCCCAGTCCTAAATGGAGTTGAATCACATGCAGTTTCTGGTCCTACGAGCAAGAGTTGTTTTCTGGTAAGAAGAGTCACTATTGCGCTCCCATTGCCATACACAGTGCAAATAGCACTGGCGTCTGTACCCAGCATGTACAGCATATTGGACTGAAGAGGATCTTCTGTTTTTTTCAGTTTCCTAAGCAGAGTTGAACTAGATATGGCCCGTGTTTGTAGGAAGCACAGTTCTTTTGTTCTGAGCAAGCTCACATTTCGAACCCCATAGGAAACACAGTAGAGTAGAAGAGTGCATTTTTCTCAAAAGCAGAGTGTCTTTCCTGTAAGGCGAGCTAGCGTTTGTTTCCCAGTCCTAAATGGAGTTGAATCACATGCAGTTTCTGGTCCTACGAGCAAGAGTTTTTTCTGGTAATAAGAGTCACTATTGCGCTCCCATTGTCATACTCAGGGCAAATAGCACTGGCCTCTGTTTCTAGCATGTACAGTGTATTGTACTAAAGAGGATCTACTGTTCTTGTCAGGTTCCTAAGCAGAGTTGAACTAGATATGGCCCATGAGTGTAGGAAGCACAGTTCTTTTGTACTCAGCAAGCTCTCTGTTCTGGCCATATAGGAAACACAGTAGATTAGAAGAGTGCTCTTTCCTCCAAAGCAGAGTGTGTTTCTTGTAAGGCCAGCTTGAGTTTGTTTCCCAGTCCTAAATGGAGTTGAATCACATGCAGTATCCGTTCCTCTGAGCAAGAGTTGTTTTCTGGTAAATAAAGTCACAATTGCGCTCCCATTGCCAAACACAGTGGAAATAGCACTCGCGTCTGTTCCCAGCAAGTACAGTGTATTGGACTGAAGAGGAGCTACTGTTCTTGTCAGTTTCCTAAGCAGAATTGAACTAGATATGGCCCGTGTGTGTAGGAAGCACAGTTCTTTTGTTCTGAGCAAGCTCACTGTTTGGACCCCATAGGAAACCCAGTAGAGTAGAAGAGTGCTCTTTTCTCAAAAGCAGAGTGTGTTTCTTGTATGGCGAGCTAGCGTTTGTTTCCCAGTCCAAAATGGAGTTGAATCACATGCATTTTCTGGTCCTACGAGCAAGAGTTGTTTTCTGGTAATAAGAGTCACTATTGTGCTCCCATTGCCATACACAGTGCAAATAGCACTGGCGTCTGTACTCAGCATGTACAGTGTATTGGACTGAAGAGGATCTACTGTTTTTGTCAGTTTCCTAAGCAGAATTGAACTAGATATGGCCCGTGTGTGTAGGAAGCACAATTCTTTTGTTTTGAGCAAGCTCACTGTTTGGACCCCATAGGAAACACAGTAGAGAAGATGTGTGCCCTATTCTCAAAAGCAGAGCGTGTTTCTTGTAAGGCTAGCTAGCGTTTGTTTCCTAGTCCTAAATGGAGTTGAATCACATCCAGGTTCTGGTCCTACGAGCAAGAGTTGTTTTCTGGTAAGAAGAGTCACTATTGCGCTCCCTTTGCCATACAGAGTGCAAATAGCCCTCGCGTCTGTTCCCAGCAAGTACAGTGTATTGGACTGAAGAGGATCTTCTGTTTTTTTCAGTTTCCTAAGCAGAGTTGAACTAGATATGGCCCGTGTGTGTAGGAAGCACAGTTCTTTTGTTCTGAGCAAGCTCACATTTCGAACCCCATAGGAAACACAGTAGAGTAGAAGAGTGCATTTTTCTCAAAAGCAGAGTGTCTTTCCTGTAAGGCGAGCTAGCATTTGTTTCCCAGTCCTAAATGGAGTTGAATCACATGCAGTTTCTGGTCCTACGAGCAAGAGTTTTTTCTGGTAATAAGAGTCACTATTGCGCTCCCATTGTCATACTCAGGGCAAATAGCACTGGCCTCTGTTCCCAGCATGTACAGTGTATTGTACTAAAGAGGATCTACTGTTCTTGTCAGGTTCCTAAGCAGAGTTGAACTAGATATGGCCCATGAGTGTAGGAAGCACAGTTCTTTTGTACTCAGCAAGCTCTCTGTTCTGGCCATATAGGAAACACAGTAGATTAGAAGAGTGCTCTTTCCTCCAAAGCAGAGTGTGTTTCTTGTAAGGCCAGCTAGAGTTTGTTTCCCAGTCCTAAATGGAGTTGAATCACATGCAGTATCCGTTCCTCTGAGCAAGAGTTGTTTTCTGGTAAATAAAGTCACAATTGCGCTCCCATTGCCAAACACAGTGGAAATAGCACTCGCGTCTGTTCCCAGCAAGTACAGTGTATTGGACTGAAGAGGAGCTACTGTTCTTGTCAGTTTCCTAAGCAGAATTGAACTAGATATGGCCCGTGTGTGTAGGAAGCACAGTTCTTTTGTTCTGAGCAAGCTCACTGTTTGGACCCCATAGGAAACCCAGTAGAGTAGAAGAGTGCTCTTTTCTCAAAAGCAGAGTGTGTTTCTTGTATGGCGAGCTAGCGTTTGTTTCCCAGTCCAAAATGGAGTTGAATCACATGCATTTTCTGGTCCTACGAGCAAGAGTTGTTTTCTGGTAATAAGAGTCACTATTGTGCTCCCATTGCCATACACAGTGCAAATAGCACTGGCGTCTGTACTCAGAATGTACAGTGTATTGGACTGAAGAGGATCTACTTTTTTTGTCAGTTTCATAGCAGAATTGAACTAGATATGGCCCGTGTGTGTAGGAAGCACAGTTCTTTTGTTTTGAGCAAGCTCACTGTTTGGATCCCATAGGAAACACAGTAGAGAAGATGTGTGCTATATTCTCAAAAGCAGAGCGTGTTTCTTGTAAGGCGAGCTAGCGTTTGTTTCCTAGTCCTAAATGGAGTTGAATCACATCCAGGTTCTGGTCCTACGAGCAAGAGTTGTTTTCTGGTAAGAAGAGTCACTATTGCGCTCCCTTTGCCATACACAGTGCAAATAGCCCTCGCGTCTGTTCCCAGCAAGTACAGTGTATTGGACTGAAGAGGAGCTACTGTTCTTTTCAGTTTCCTAAGCAGAGTTGAACTAGATATGGTTCATGTGTGTAGGAAGCACAGTTCTTTTGTACTCAGCAAGCTCACTGTTCTGGCCCTATAGGAAACACAGAAGAGTAGAAGAGTGCTCTTTCCTCAAAAGCAGAGTGTGTTTTTTGTAAGGCGAGCTAGCGTTTGTTTCGCAGTCCTAAATGGAGTTGAATCTCATGCAGTTTCCGTTCCTACGAGCAAGAGTTGTTTTCTGGTAAGGAAAGTCACTATTGCGCTCCCATTGCCATACACAGTGCAATTAGCACTCGCGTCTGTTCTCAGCAAGTACAGTGTATTGGACTGAAGAGGAGCTACTGTTCTTGTCAGTTTCCTAAGCAGAATTGAACTAGATATGGCCCGTGTGTGTAGGAAGCACAGTTCTTTTGTTCTGAGCAAGCTCACTGTTTGGACCCCATAGGAAACACAGTAGAGTAGAAGAGTGCTCTTTTCTCAAAAGCAGAATGTGTGTCTTGTAAGGCGAGCTAGCGTTTGTTTCCCAGTCCTAAATGGAGTTGAATCACATGCAGTTTCTGGTCCTACGAGCAAGAGTTGTTTTCTGGTAAGAAGAGTCACTATTGCGCTCTCATTGCCATACACAGTGCAAATAGCACTGGCGTCTGTACCCAGCATGTACAGCGTATTGGACTGAAGAGGATCTTCTGTTTTTTTCAGTTTCCTAAGCAGAGTTGAACTAGATATGGCCCGTGTGTGTAGGAAGCACAGTTCTTTTGTTCTGAGCAAGCTCACATTTCGAACCCCATAGGAAACACAGTAGAGTAGAAGAGTGCATTTTTCTCAAAAGCAGAGTGTCTTTCCTGTAAGGCGAGCTAGCGTTTGTTTCCCAGTCCTAAATGGAGTTGAATCACATGCAGTTTCTGGTCCTACGAGCAAGAGTTTTTTCTGGTAATAAGAGTCACTATTGCGCTCCCATTGTCATACTCAGGGCAAATAGCACTGGCCTCTGTTCCCAGCATGTACAGTGTATTGTACTAAAGAGGATCTACTGTTCTTGTCAGGTTCCTAAGCAGAGTTGAACTAGATATGGCCCATGAGTGTAGGAAGCACAGTTCTTTTGTACTCAGCAAGCTCTCTGTTCTGGCCATATAGGAAACACAGTAGATTAGAAGAGTGCTCTTTCCTCCAAAGCAGAGTGTGTTTCTTGTAAGGCCAGCTAGAGTTTGTTTCCCAGTCCTAAATGGAGTTGAATCACATGCAGTATCCGTTCCTCTGAGCAAGAGTTGTTTTCTGGTAAATAAAGTCACAATTGCGCTCCCATTGCCAAACACAGTGGAAATAGCACTCGCGTCTGTTCCCAGCAAGTACAGTGTATTGGACTGAAGAGGAACTACTGTTCTTGTCAGTTTCCTAAGCAGAATTGAACTAGATATGGCCCGTGTGTGTAGGAAGCACAGTTCTTTTGTTCTGAGCAAGCTCACTGTTTGGACCCCATAGGAAACACAGTAGAGTAGAAGAGTGCTCTTTTCTCAAAAGCAGAGTGTGTTTCTTGTATGGCGAGCTAGCGTTTGTTTCCCAGTCCAAAATGGAGTTGAATCACATGCATTTTGTGGTCCTATGAGCAAGAGTTGTTTTCTGGTAATAAGAGTCACTATTGTGCTCCCATTGCCATACACAGTGCAAATAGCACTGGCGTCTGTACTCAGCATGTACAGTGTATTGGACTGAAGAGGATCTACTGTTTTTGTCAGTTTCCTAAGCAGAATTGAACTAGATATGGCCCGTGTGTGTAGGAAGCACAGTTCTTTTGTTTTGAGCAAGCTCACTGTTTGGATCCCATAGGAAACACAGTAGAGAAGATGTGTGCCCTATTCTCAAAAGCAGAGCGTGTTTCTTGTAAGGCGAGCTAGCGTTTGTTTCCTAGTCCTAAATGGAGTTGAATCACATCCAGGTTCTGGTCCTACGAGCAAGAGTTGTTTTCTGGTAAGAAGAGTCACTATTGCGCTCCCTTTGCCATACACAGTGCAAATAGCCCTCGCGTCTGTTCCCAGCAAGTACAGTGTATTGGACTGAAGAGGAGCTACTGTTTTTTCAGTTTCCTAAGCAGTGTTGAACTAGATATGGTTCATGTGTGTAGGAAGCACAGTTCTTTTGTACTCAGCAAGCTCACTGTTCTGGCCCTATAGGAAACACAGAAGAGTAGAAGAGTGCTCTTTCCTCAAAAGCAGAGTGTGTTTTTTGTAAGGCGAGCTAGCGTTTGTTTCACAGTCCTAAATGGAGTTGAATCACATGCAGTTTCCGTTCCTACGAGCAAGAGTTGTTTTCTGGTAAGGAAAGTCACTATTGCGCTCCCATTGCCATACACAGTGCAATTAGCACTCGCGTCTGTTCTCAGCAAGTACAGTGTATTGGACTGAAGAGGAGCTACTCTTCTTGTCAGTTTCCTAAGCAGAATTGAACTAGATATGGCCCGTGTGTGTAGGAAGCACAGTTCTTTTGTTCTGAGCAAGCTCACTGTTTGGACCCCATAGGAAACACAGTAGAGTAGAAGAGTGCTCTTTTCTCAAAAGCAGAATGTGTGTCTTGTAAGGCGAGCTAGCGTTTGTTTCCCAGTCCTAAATGGAGTTGAATCACATGCAGTTTCTGGTCCTACGAGCAAGAGTTGTTTTCTGGTAAGAAGAGTCACTATTGCGCTCCCATTGCCATACACAGTGCAAATAGCACTGGCGTCTGTACCCAGCATGTACAGCGTATTGGACTGAAGAGGATCTTCTGTTTTTTTCAGTTTCCTAAGCAGAGTTGAACTAGATATGGCCCGTGTGTGTAGGAAGCACAGTTCTTTTGTTCTGAGCAAGCTCACTGTTCTGGCCCTATAGGAAACACAGTAGATTAGAAGAGTGCTCTTTCCTCCAAAGCAGAGTGTGTTTCTTGTAAGGCCAGCTAGAGTTTGTTTCCCAGTCTTAAATGGAGTTGAATCACATGCAGTTTCCGTTCCTATGAGCAAGAGTTGTTTTCTGGTAAGGAAAGTCACTATTGTGTTCCATTGCCAAACGCAGTGCAAATAGCACTCGCGTCTGTTCCCAGCAAGTACAGTGTATTGGACTGAAGAGGAGCTACTGTTCTTGTCAGTTTCCTAAGCAAATTTGAACTAGATATGGCCCGTGTGTGTAGGAAGCACAGTTCTTTTGTTCTGAGCAAGCTCACTGTTTGGATCCCATAGGAAACACAGTAGAGTAGAAGAGTGCTCTTTTCTCAAAAGCAGAGTGTGTTTCTTGTAAGGCGAGCTAGAATTTGTTTCCCAATCCTAAATGGAGTTGAATCACATCCAGGTTCTGGTCCTACGAGCAAGAGTTGTTTTCTGGTAAGAAGAGTCACTATTGCGCTCCCTTTGCCATACACAGTGCAAATAGCCCTCACGTCTGTTCAGAGCAACTACAGTGTATTGGACTGAAGAGGAGCTACTGTTCTTGTCAGTTTCCTAAGCAGAGTTGAACTAGATATGGCCCATGTGTGTAGGAAGCACAGTTCTTTTGTACTCAGCAAGCTCACTGTTCTGGCCATATAGGAAACACAGTAGAGTAGAAGAGTGCTCTTTCCTCAAAGCAGAGTGTGTTTTTTGTAAGGCAAGCTAGCGTTTGTTTCGCAGTCCTAAATGGAGTTGAATCTCATGCAGTTTCCGTTCCTACGAGCAAGAGTTGTTTTCTGGTAAGGAAAGTCACTATTGCGCTCCCATTGCCATACACAGTGCAATTAGCACTCGCGCCTTTTCCCAGCAAGTACAGTGTATTGGACTGAAGAGGAGCTACTGTTCTTGTCAGTTTCCTAAGCAGAATTGAACTAGATATGGCCCGTGTGTGTAGGAAGCACAGTTCTTTTCTTCTGAGCAAGCTCACTGTTTGGACCCCATAGGAAACACAGTAGAGTAGAAGAGTGCTCTTTTCTCAAAACCAGAGTCTGTTTCTTGTAAGGCGAGCTAGCGTTTGTTTCCCAGTCCTAAATGGAGTTGAATCACATGCAGTTTCTGGTCCTACGAGCAAGAGTTGTTTTCTGGTTAGAAGAGTCACTATTGCGCTCCCATTGCCATACACAGTGCAAATAGCACTGGCGTCTGTACCCAGCATGTACAGCGTATTGGACTGAAGAGGATGTTCTGTTCTTTTCAGTTTCCTAAGCAGAGTGAACTAGATATGGCCCGTGTGTGTAGGAAGCACAGTTCTTTTGTTCTGAGCAAGCTCACTGTTTGGATCCCATAGGAAACACAGTAGAGTAGAAGAGTGCTCTTTTCTCAAAAGCAGAGTGTGTTTCTTGTAAGGCGAGCTAGAATTTGTTTCCCAATCCTAAATGGAGTTGAATCACATCCAGGTTCTGGTCCTACGAGCAAGAGTTGTTTTCTGGTAAGAAGAGTCACTATTGCGCTCCCTTTGCCATACACAGTGCAAATAGCCCTCGCGTCTGTTCAGAGCAACTACAGTGTATTGGACTGAAGAGGAGCTACTGTTCTTGTCAGTTTCCTAAGCAGAGTTGAACTAGATATGGCCCATGTGTGTAGGAAGCACAGTTCTTTTGTACTCAGCAAGCTCACTGTTCTGGCCATATAGGAAACACAGTAGAGTAGAAGAGTGCTCTTTCCTCAAAGCAGAGTGTGTTTTTTGTAAGGCAAGCTAGCGTTTGTTTCGCAGTCCTAAATGGAGTTGAATCTCATGCAGTTTCCGTTCCTACGAGCAAGAGTTGTTTTCTGGTAAGGAAAGTCACTATTGCGCTCCCATTGCCATACACAGTGCAATTAGCACTCGCGCCTTTTCCCAGCAAGTACAGTGTATTGGACTGAAGAGGAGCTACTGTTCTTGTCAGTTTCCTAAGCAGAATTGAACTAGATATGGCCCGTGTGTGTAGGAAGCACAGTTCTTTTGTTCTGAGCAAGCTCACTGTTTGGACCCCATTGGAAACACAGTAGAGTAGAAGAGTGCTCTTTTCTCAAAACCAGAGTCTGTTTCTTGTAAGGCGAGCTAGCGTTTGTTTCCCAGTCCTAAATGGAGTTGAATCACATGCAGTTTCTGGTCCTACGAGCAAGAGTTGTTTTCTGGTTAGAAGAGTCACTATTGCGCTCCCATTGCC
Source organism: Peromyscus eremicus (assembly GCF_949786415.1). NCBI lineage: Eukaryota > Metazoa > Chordata > Mammalia > Rodentia > Cricetidae > Peromyscus > Peromyscus eremicus. Next base: position 183,678 of record NW_026734675.1, on the reverse strand, counting down.
ATACACAGTGCAAATAGCACTGGCGTCTGTACCCAGCATGTACAGCGTATTGGACTGAAGAGGATGTTCTGTTCTTTTCAGTTTCCTAAGCAGAGTTGAACTAGATATGGCCCCTGTGTGTAGGAAGCACAGTTCTTTTGTTCTGAGCAAGCTCACATTTCGAACTTTATACGAAACACAGTAGAGTAGAAGAGTGCATTTTTCTCAAAAGCAGAGTGTGTTTCTTGTAAGGCGAGCTAGCGTTTGTTTCCCAGTCCTAAATGGAGTTGAATCACATGCAGTTTCTGATCCTACGAGCAAGAGTTTTTTCTGGTAATAAGAGTCTCTATTGCGCTCCCAATGTCATACTCAGGGCAAATAGCACTGGCCTCTGTTCCCAGCATGTACAGTGTATTGGACTGAAGAGGAGCTACTGTTTTTGTCAGTTTCCTAAGCAGAGTTGAACTAGATATGATCCGTGTGTGTAGGAAGCACAATTCTTTTGTTCTGAGCAAGCTCACTGTTTGGACCCCACAGGAAACACAGTAGAGAAGATGTGTGCCCTATTCTCAAAAGCAGAGCGAGTTTCTTGTAAGGCGAGCTAGCGTTTGTTTCCCAGTCCTAAGTGGATTGATTCAAATGCAGTTTCTGGTCCTAAGAGCAAGAGTTGTTTTCTGGTAAGAGGAGTCACTATTGTGCTCCCATTGTCATACACAGTGCAAATAGCGCTCGCGTCTGTTCCCAGCAAGTACAGTGTATTTGACTGAAGAGGAGCTACTGTTTTTGTCAGTTTCCTAAGCAGAGTTGAACTAGATATGACCCGTGTGTGTAGGAAGCACAGTTCTTTTGTTCTGAGCAAGCACACTGTTTGGATTCCATAGGAAACACAGTAGAGTAGATGTGTGCCCTATTCTCAAAAGCAGAGTGTGTTTTTTGTAAGGCGAGCTAGCGTTTGTTTCGCAGTCCTAAATGGAGTTGAATCACATGCAGTTTCCGTTCCTACGAGCAAGAGTTGTTTTCTGGTAAGGAAAGTCACTATTGTGCTCCCATTGCCATACACAGTGCAATTAGCACTCGCGTCTGTTCCCAGCAAGTACAGTGTATTGGACTGAAGAGGATCTACTGTTCTTGTCAGTTTCCTAAGCAGAATTGAACTAGATATGGCCCGTGTGTGTAGGAAGCACAGTTCTTTTTTTCTGAGCAAGCTCACTGTTTGGACCCCATAGGAAACACAGTAGAGTAGAAGAGTGCTCTTTTCTCAAAAGCAGAATGTGTGTCTTGTAAGGCGAGCTAGCGTTTGTTTCCCAGTCCTAAATGGAGTTGAATCACATGCAGTTTCTGGTCCTACGAGCAAGAGTTGTTTTCTGGTAAGAAGAGTCACTATTGCGCTCCCATTGCCATACACAGTGCAAATAGCACTGGCGTCTGTACCCAGCATGTACAGCGTATTGGACTGAAGAGGATCTTCTGTTTTTTTCAGTTTCCTAAGCAGAGTTGAACTAGATATGGCCCGTGTGTGTAGGAAGCACAGTTCTTTTGTTCTGAGCAAGCTCACATTTCGAACCCCATAGGAAACACAGTAGAGTAGAAGAGTGCATTTTTCTCAAAAGCAGAGTGTCTTTCCTGTAAGGCGAGCTAGCGTTTGTTTCCCAGTCCTAAATGGAGTTGAATCACATGCAGTTTCTGGTCCTACGAGCAAGAGTTTTTTCTGGTAATAAGAGTCACTATTGCGCTCCCATTGTCATACTCAGGGCAAATAGCACTGGCCTCTGTTCCCAGCATGTACAGTGTATTGTACTAAAGAGGATCTACTGTTCTTGTCAGGTTCCTAAGCAGAGTTGAACTAGATATGGCCCATGAGTGTAGGAAGCACAGTTCTTTTGTACTCAGCAAGCTCTCTGTTCTGGCCATATAGGAAACACAGTAGATTAGAAGAGTGCTCTTTCCTCCAAAGCAGAGTGTGTTTCTTGTAAGGCCAGCTAGAGTTTGTTTCCCAGTCCTAAATGGAGTTGAATCACATGCAGTATCCGTTCCTCTGAGCAAGAGTTGTTTTCTGGTAAATAAAGTCACAATTGCGCTCCCATTGCCAAACACAGTGGAAATAGCACTCGCGTCTGTTCCCAGCAAGTACAGTGTATTGGACTGAAGAGGAGCTACTGTTCTTGTCAGTTTCCTAAGCAGAATTGAACTAGATATGGCCCGTGTGTGTAGGAAGCGCAGTTCTTTTGTTCTGAGCAAGCTCACTGTTTGGACCCCATAGGAAACCCAGTAGAGTAGAAGAGTGCTCTTTTCTCAAAAGCAGAGTGTGTTTCTTGTATGGCGAGCTAGCGTTTGTTTCCCAGTCCAAAATGGAGTTGAATCACATGCATTTTCTGGTCCTACGAGCAAGAGTTGTTTTCTGGTAATAAGAGTCACTATTGTGCTCCCATTGCCATACACAGTGCAAATAGCACTGGCGTCTGTACTCAGAATGTACAGTGTATTGGACTGAAGAGGATCTACTTTTTTTGTCAGTTTCCTAAGCAGAATTGAACTAGATATGGCCCGTGTGTGTAGGAAGCACAGTTCTTTTGTTTTGAGCAAGCTCACTGTTTGGATCCCATAGGAAACACAGTAGAGAAGATGTGTGCCCTATTCTCAAAAGCAGAGCGTGTTTCTTGTAAGGCGAGCTAGCGTTTGTTTCCTAGTCCTAAATGGAGTTGAATCACATCCAGGTTCTGGTCCTACGAGCAAGAGTTGTTTTCTGGTAAGAAGAGTCACTATTGCGCTCCCTTTGCCATACACAGTGCAAATAGCCCTCGCGTCTGTTCCCAGCAAGTACAGTGTATTGGACTGAAGAGGAGCTACTGTTCTTTTCAGTTTCCTAAGCAGAGTTGAACTAGATATGGTTCATGTGTGTAGGAAGCACAGTTCTTTTGTACTCAGCAAGCTCACTGTTCTGGCCCTATAGGAAACACAGAAGAGTAGAAGAGTGCTCTTTCCTCAAAAGCAGAGTGTGTTTTTTGTAAGGCGAGCTAGCGTTTGTTTCGCAGTCCTAAATGGAGTTGAATCACATGCAGTTTCCGTTCCTACGAGCAAGAGTTGTTTTCTGGTAAGGAAAGTCACTATTGCGCTCCCATTGCCATACACAGTGCAATTAGCACTCGCGTCTGTTCTCAGCAAGTACAGTGTATTGGACTGAAGAGGAGCTACTGTTCTTGTCAGTTTCCTAAGCAGAATTGAACTAGATATGGCCCGTGTGTGTAGGAAGCACAGTTCTTTTGTTCTGAGCAAGCTCACTGTTTGGACCCCATAGGAAACACAGTAGAGTAGAAGAGTGCTCTTTTCTCAAAAGCAGAATGTGTGTCTTGTAAGGCGAGCTAGCGTTTGTTTCCCAGTCCTAAATGGAGTTGAATCACATGCAGTTTCTGGTCCTACGAGCAAGAGTTGTTTTCTGGTAAGAAGAGTCACTATTGCGCTCCCATTGCCATACACAGTGCAAATAGCACTGGCGTCTGTACCCAGCATGTACAGCGTATTGGACTGAAGAGGATCTTCTGTTTTTTTCAGTTTCCTAAGCAGAGTTGAACTAGATATGGCCCGTGTGTGTAGGAAGCACAGTTCTTTTGTTCTGAGCAAGCTCACATTTCGAACCCCATAGGAAACACAGTAGAGTAGAAGAGTGCATTTTTCTCAAAAGCAGAGTGTCTTTCCTGTAAGGCGAGCTAGCGTTTGTTTCCCAGTCCTAAATGGAGTTGAATCACATGCAGTTTCTGGTCCTACGAGCAAGAGTTTTTTCTGGTAATAAGAGTCACTATTGCGCTCCCATTGTCATACTCAGGGCAAATAGCACTGGCCTCTGTTCCCAGCATGTACAGTGTATTGTACTAAAGAGGATCTACTGTTCTTGTCAGGTTCCTAAGCAGAGTTGAACTAGATATGGCCCATGAGTGTAGGAAGCACAGTTCTTTTGTACTCAGCAAGCTCTCTGTTCTGGCCATATAGGAAACACAGTAGATTAGAAGAGTGCTCTTTCCTCCAAAGCAGAGTGTGTTTCTTGTAAGGCGAGCTAGAATTTGTTTCCCAATCCTAAATGGAGTTGAATCACATCCAGGTTCTGGTCCTACGAGCAAGAGTTGTTTTCTGGTAAGAAGAGTCACTATTGCGCTCCCTTTGCCATACACAGTGCAAATAGCCCTCACGTCTGTTCAGAGCAACTACAGTGTATTGGACTGAAGAGGAGCTACTGTTCTTGTCAGTTTCCTAAGCAGAGTTGAACTAGATATGGCCCATGTGTGTAGGAAGCACAGTTCTTTTGTACTCAGCAAGCTCACTGTTCTGGCCATATAGGAAACACAGTAGAGTAGAAGAGTGCTCTTTCCTCAAAGCAGAGTGTGTTTTTTGTAAGGCAAGCTAGCGTTTGTTTCGCAGTCCTAAATGGAGTTGAATCTCATGCAGTTTCCGTTCCTACGAGCAAGAGTTGTTTCTGGTAAGGAAAGTCACTATTGCGCTCCCATTGCCAAACACAGTGCAATTAGCACTCGCGCCTTTTCCCAGCAAGTACAGTGTATTGGACTGAAGAGGAGCTACTGTTCTTGTCAGTTTCCTAAGCAGAATTGAACTAGATATGGCCCGTGTGTGTAGGAAGCACAGTTCTTTTCTTCTGAGCAAGCTCACTGTTTGGACCCCATAGGAAACACAGTAGAGTAGAAGAGTGCTCTTTTCTCAAAACCAGAGTCTGTTTCTTGTAAGGCGAGCTAGCGTTTGTTTCCCAGTCCTAAATGGAGTTGAATCACATGCAGTTTCTGGTCCTACGAGCAAGAGTTGTTTTCTGGTTAGAAGAGTCACTATTGCGCTCCCATTGCCATACACAGTGCAAATAGCACTGGCGTCTGTACCCAGCATGTACAGCGTATTGGACTGAAGAGGATGTTCTGTTCTTTTCAGTTTCCTAAGCAGAGTTGAACTAGATATGGCCCCTGTGTGTAGGAAGCACAGTTCTTTTGTTCTGAGCAAGCTCACATTTCGAACTTTATACGAAACACAGTAGAGTAGAAGAGTGCATTTTTCTCAAAAGCAGAGTGTGTTTCTTGTAAGGCGAGCTAGCGTTTGTTTCCCAGTCCTAAATGGAGTTGAATCACATGCAGTTTCTGATCCTACGAGCAAGAGTTTTTTCTGGTAATAAGAGTCTCTATTGCGCTCCCAATGTCATACTCAGGGCAAATAGCACTGGCCTCTGTTCCCAGCATGTACAGTGTATTGGACTGAAGAGGAGCTACTGTTTTTGTCAGTTTCCTAAGCAGAGTTGAACTAGATATGATCCGTGTGTGTAGGAAGCACAATTCTTTTGTTCTGAGCAAGCTCACTGTTTGGACCCCACAGGAAACACAGTAGAGAAGATGTGTGCCCTATTCTCAAAAGCAGAGCGAGTTTCTTGTAAGGCGAGCTAGCGTTTGTTTCCCAGTCCTAAGTGGATTGATTCAAATGCAGTTTCTGGTCCTAAGAGCAAGAGTTGTTTTCTGGTAAGAGGAGTCACTATTGTGCTCCCATTGTCATACACAGTGCAAATAGCGCTCGAGTCTGTTCCCAGCAAGTACAGTGTATTTGACTGAAGAGGAGCTACTGTTTTTGTCAGTTTCCTAAGCAGAGTTGAACTAGATATGACCCGTGTGTGTAGGAAGCACAGTTCTTTTGTTCTGAGCAAGCACACTGTTTGGACCCCATAGGAAACACAGTAGAGTAGATGTGTGCCCTATTCTCAAAAGCAGAGTGTGTTTTTTGTAAGGCGAGCTAGCGTTTGTTTCCCAGTCCTAAATGGAGTTGAATCACATGCAGTTTCTGGTCCTACGAGCAAGAGTTGTTTTCTGGTAAGAAGAGTCACTATTGCGCTCCCATTGCCATACACAGTGCAAATAGCACTGGCGTCTGTACCCAGCATGTACAGCGTATTGGACTGAAGAGGATCTTCTGTTTTTTTCAGTTTCCTAAGCAGAGTTGAACTAGATATGGCCCGTGTGTGTAGGAAGCACAGTTCTTTTGTTCTGAGCAAGCTCACATTTTGAACCCCATAGGAAACACAGTAGAGTAGAAGAGTGCATTTTTCTCAAAAGCAGAGTGTCTTTCCTGTAAGGCGAGCTAGCATTTGTTTCCCAGTCCTAAATGGAGTTGAATCACATGCAGTTTCTGGTCCTACGAGCAAGAGTTTTTTCTGGTAAGGAAAGTCACTATTGCGCTCCCATTGTCATACTCAGGGCAAATAGCACTGGCCTCTGTTCCCAGCATGTACAGTGTATTGTACTAAAGAGGATCTACTGTTCTTGTCAGGTTCCTAAGCAGAGTTGAACTAGATATGGCCCATGAGTGTAGGAAGCACAGTTCTTTTGTACTCAGCAAGCTCTCTGTTCTGGCCATATAGGAAACACAGTAGATTAGAAGAGTGCTCTTTCCTCCAAAGCAGAGTGTGTTTCTTGTAAGGCCAGCTAGAGTTTGTTTCCCAGTCCTAAATGGAGTTGAATCACATGCAGTATCCGTTCCTCTGAGCAAGAGTTGTTTTCTGGTAAATAAAGTCACAATTGCGCTCCCATTGCCAAACACAGTGGAAATAGCACTCGCGTCTGTTCCCAGCAAGTACAGTGTATTGGACTGAAGAGGAGCTACTGTTCTTGTCAGTTTCCTAAGCAGAATTGAACTAGATATGGCCCGTGTGTGTAGGAAGCACAGTTCTTTTGTTCTGAGCAAGCTCACTGTTTGGACCCCATAGGAAACCCAGTAGAGTAGAAGAGTGCTCTTTTCTCAAAAGCAGAGTGTGTTTCTTGTATGGCGAGCTAGCGTTTGTTTCCCAGTCCAAAATGGAGTTGAATCACATGCATTTTGTGGTCCTACGAGCAAGAGTTGTTTTCTGGTAATAAGAGTCACTATTGTGCTCCCATTGCCATACACAGTGCAAATAGCACTGGCGTCTGTACTCAGCATGTACAGTGTATTGGACTGAAGAGGATCTACTGTTTTTGTCAGTTTCCTAAGCAGAATTGAACTAGATATGCCCCGTGTGTGTAGGAAGCACAGTTCTTTTGTACTCAGCAAGCTCACTGTTTGGACCCCAAAGGAAACACAGTAGAGAAGATGTGTGCCCTATTCTCAAAAGCAGAGCGTGTTTCTTGTAAGGCGAGCTAGCGTTTGTTTCCTAGTCCTAAATGGAGTTGAATCACATCCAGGTTCTGGTCCTACGAGCAAGAGTTGTTTTCTGGTAAGAAGAGTCACTATTGCGCTCCCTTTGCCATACACAGTGCAAATAGCCCTCGCGTCTGTTCCCAGCAAGTACAGTGTATTGGACTGAAGAGGAGCTACTGTTCTTTTCAGTTTCCTAAGCAGAGTTGAACTAGATATGGTTCATGTGTGTAGGAAGCACAGTTCTTTTGTACTCAGCAAGCTCACTGTTCTGGCCCTATAGGAAACACAGAAGAGTAGAAGAGTGCTCTTTCCTCAAAAGCAGAGTGTGTTTTTTGTAAGGCGAGCTAGCGTTTGTTTCACAGTCCTAAATGGAGTTGAATCACATGCAGTTTCCGTTCCTACGAGCAAGAGTTGTTTTCTGGTAAGGAAAGTCACTATTGCGCTCCCATTGCCATACACAGTGCAATTAGCACTCGCGTCTGTTCTCAGCAAGTACAGTGTATTGGACTGAAGAGGAGCTACTCTTCATGTCAGTTTCCTAAGCAGAATTGAACTAGATATGGCCCGTGTGTGTAGGAAGCACAGTTCTTTTGTTCTGAGCAAGCTCACTGTTTGGACCCCATAGGAAACACAGTAGAGTAGAAGAGTGCTCTTTTCTCAAAAGCAGAATGTGTGTCTTGTAAGGCGAGCTAGCGTTTGTTTCCCAGTCCTAAATGGAGTTGAATCACATGCAGTTTCTGGTCCTACGAGCAAGAGTTGTTTTCTCGTAAGAAGAGTCACTATTGCGCTCCCATTGCCATACACAGTGCAAATAGCACTGGCGTCTGTACCCAGCATGTACAGCGTATTGGACTGAAGAGGATCTTCTGTTTTTTTCAGTTTCCTAAGCAGAGTTGAACTAGATATGGCCCGTGTGTGTAGGAAGCACAGTTCTTTTGTTCTGAGCAAGCTCACTGTTCTGGCCCTGTAGGAAACACAGTAGATTAGAAGAGTGCTCTTTCCTCCAAAGCAGAGTGTGTTTCTTGTAAGGCCAGCTAGAGTTTGTTTCCCAGTCTTAAATGGAGTTGAATCACATGCAGTTTCCGTTCCTATGAGCAAGAGTTGTTTTCTGGTAAGGAAAGTCACTATTGTGTTCCATTGCCAAACGCAGTGCAAATAGCACTCGCGTCTGTTCCCAGCAAGTACAGTGTATTGGACTGAAGAGGAGCTACTGTTCTTGTCAGTTTCCTAAGCAAATTTGAACTAGATATGGCCCGTGTGTGTAGGAAGCACAGTTCTTTTGTTCTGAGCAAGCTCACTGTTTGGATCCCATAGGAAACACAGTAGAGTAGAAGAGTGCTCTTTTCTCAAAAGCAGAGTGTGTTTCTTGTAAGGCGAGCTAGAATTTGTTTCCCAATCCTAAATGGAGTTGAATCACATCCAGGTTCTGGTCCTACGAGCAAGAGTTGTTTTCTGGTAAGAAGAGTCACTATTGCGCTCCCTTTGCCATACACAGTGCAAATAGCCCTCGCGTCTGTTCAGAGCAACTACAGTGTATTGGACTGAAGAGGAGCTACTGTTCTTGTCAGTTTCCTAAGCAGAGTTGAACTAGATATGGCCCATGTGTGTAGGAAGCACAGTTCTTTTGTACTCAGCAAGCTCACTGTTCTGGCCATATAGGAAACACAGTAGAGTAGAAGAGTGCTCTTTCCTCAAAGCAGAGTGTGTTTTTTGTAAGGCAAGCTAGCGTTTGTTTCGCAGTCCTAAATGGAGTTGAATCTCATGCAGTTTCCGTTCCTACGAGCAAGAGTTGTTTTCTGGTAAGGAAAGTCACTATTGCGCTCCCATTGCTATACACAGTGCAATTAGCACTCGCGCCTTTTCCCAGCAAGTACAGTGTATTGGACTGAAGAGGAGCTACTGTTCTTGTCAGTTTCCTAAGCAGAATTGAACTAGATATGGCCCGTGTGTGTAGGAAGCACAGTTCTTTTGTTCTGAGCAAGCTCACTGTTTGGACCCCATTGGAAACACAGTAGAGTAGAAGAGTGCTCTTTTCTCAAAACCAGAGTCTGTTTCTTGTAAGGCGAGCTAGCGTTTGTTTCCCAGTCCTAAATGGAGTTGAATCACATGCAGTTTCTGGTCCTACGAGCAAGAGTTGTTTTCTGGTTAGAAGAGTCACTATTGCGCTCCCATTGCCATACACAGTGCAAATAGCACTGGCGTCTGTACCCAGCATGTACAGCGTATTGGACTGAAGAGGATGTTCTGTTCTTTTCAGTTTCCTAAGCAGAGTTGAACTAGATATGGCCCCTGTGTGTAGGAAGCACAGTTCTTTTGTTCTGAGCAAGCTCACATTTCGAACTTTATACGAAACACAGTAGAGTAGAAGAGTGCATTTTTCTCAAAAGCAGAGTGTGTTTCTTGTAAGGCGAGCTAGCGTTTGTTTCCCAGTCCTAAATGGAGTTGAATCACATGCAGTTTCTGATCCTACGAGCAAGAGTTTTTTCTGGTAATAAGAGTCTCTATTGCGCTCCCAATGTCATACTCAGGGCAAATAGCACTGGCCTCTGTTCCCAGCATGTACAGTGTATTGGACTGAAGAGGAGCTACTGTTTTTGTCAGTTTCCTAAGCAGAGTTGAACTAGATATGATCCGTGTGTGTAGGAAGCACAATTCTTTTGTTCTGAGCAAGCTCACTGTTTGGACCCCACAGGAAACACAGTAGAGAAGATGTGTGCCCTATTCTCAAAAGCAGAGCGAGTTTCTTGTAAGGCGAGCTAGCGTTTGTTTCCCAGTCCTAAGTGGATTGATTCAAATGCAGTTTCTGGTCCTAAGAGCAAGAGTTGTTTTCTGGTAAGAGGAGTCACTATTGTGCTCCCATTGTCATACACAGTGCAAATAGCGCTCGCGTCTGTTCCCAGCAAGTACAGTGTATTTGACTGAAGAGGAGCTACTGTTTTTGTCAGTTTCCTAAGCAGAGTTGAACTAGATATGACCCGTGTGTGTAGGAAGCACAGTTCTTTTGTTCTGAGCAAGCACACTGTTTGGACCCCATAGGAAACACAGTAGAGTAGATGTGTGCCCTATTCTCAAAAGCAGAGTGTGTTTTTTGTAAGGCGAGCTAGCGTTTGTTTCGCAGTCCTAAATGGAGTTGAATCACATGCAGTTTCCGTTCCTACGAGCAAGAGTTGTTTTCTGGTAAGGAAAGTCACTATTGTGCTCCCATTGCCATACACAGTGCAATTAGCACTCGCGTCTGTTCCCAGCAAGTACAGTGTATTGGACTGAAGAGGATCTACTGTTCTTGTCAGTTTCCTAAGCAGAATTGAACTAGATATGGCCCGTGTGTGTAGGAAGCACAGTTCTTTTTTTCTGAGCAAGCTCACTGTTTGGACCCCATAGGAAACACAGTAGAGTAGAAGAGTGCTCTTTTCTCAAAAGCAGAATGTGTGTCTTGTAAGGCGAGCTAGCGTTTGTTTCCCAGTCCTAAATGGAGTTGAATCACATGCAGTTTCTGGTCCTACGAGCAAGAGTTGTTTTCTGGTAAGAAGAGTCACTATTGCGCTCCCATTGCCATACACAGTGCAAATAGCACTGGCGTCTGTACCCAGCATGTACAGCGTATTGGACTGAAGAGGATCTTCTGTTTTTTTCAGTTTCCTAAGCAGAGTTGAACTAGGTATGGCCCGTGTGTGTAGGAAGCACAGTTCTTTTGTTCTGAGCAAGCTCACATTTCGAACCCCATAGGAAACACAGTAGAGTAGAAGAGTGCATTTTTCTCAAAAGCAGAGTGTCTTTCCTGTAAGGCGAGCTAGCGTTTGTTTCCCAGTCCTAAATGGAGTTGAATCACATGCAGTTTCTGGTCCTACGAGCAAGAGTTTTTTCTGGTAATAAGAGTCACTATTGCGCTCCCATTGTCATACTCAGGGCAAATAGCACTGGCCTCTGTTTCTAGCATGTACAGTGTATTGTACTAAAGAGGATCTACTGTTCTTGTCAGGTTCCTAAGCAGAGTTGAACTAGATATGGCCCATGAGTGTAGGAAGCACAGTTCTTTTGTACTCAGCAAGCTCTCTGTTCTGGCCATATAGGAAACACAGTAGATTAGAAGAGTGCTCTTTCCTCCAAAGCAGAGTGTGTTTCTTGTAAGGCCAGCTTGAGTTTGTTTCCCAGTCCTAAATGGAGTTGAATCACATGCAGTATCCGTTCCTCTGAGCAAGAGTTGTTTTCTGGTAAATAAAGTCACAATTGCGCTCCCATTGCCAAACACAGTGGAAATAGCACTCGCGTCTGTTCCCAGCAAGTACAGTGTATTGGACTGAAGAGGAGCTACTGTTCTTGTCAGTTTCCTAAGCAGAATTGAACTAGATATGGCCCGTGTGTGTAGGAAGCACAGTTCTTTTGTTCTGAGCAAGCTCACTGTTTGGACCCCATAGGAAACCCAGTAGAGTAGAAGAGTGCTCTTTTCTCAAAAGCAGAGTGTGTTTCTTGTATGGCGAGCTAGCGTTTGTTTCCCAGTCCAAAATGGAGTTGAATCACATGCATTTTCTGGTCCTACGAGCAAGAGTTGTTTTCTGGTAATAAGAGTCACTATTGTGCTCCCATTGCCATACACAGTGCAAATAGCACTGGCGTCTGTACTCAGAATGTACAGTGTATTGGACTGAAGAGGATCTACTTTTTTTGTCAGTTTCCTAAGCAGAATTGAACTAGATATGGCCCGTGTGTGTAGGAAGCACAGTTCTTTTGTTTTGAGCAAGCTCACTGTTTGGATCCCATAGGAAACACAGTAGAGAAGATGTGTGCCCTATTCTCAAAAGCAGAGCGTGTTTCTTGTAAGGCGAGCTAGCGTTTGTTTCCTAGTCCTAAATGGAGTTGAATCACATCCAGGTTCTGGTCCTACGAGCAAGAGTTGTTTTCTGGTAAGAAGAGTCACTATTGCGCTCCCTTTGCCATACACAGTGCAAATAGCCCTCGCGTCTGTTCCCAGCAAGTACAGTGTATTGGACTGAAGAGGAGCTACTGTTCTTTTCAGTTTCCTAAGCAGAGTTGAACTAGATATGGTTCATGTGCGTAGGAAGCACAGTTCTTTTGTACTCAGCAAGCTCACTGTTCTGGCCCTATAGGAAACACAGGAGAGTAGAAGAGTGCTCTTTCCTCAAAAGCAGTGTGTGTTTTTTGTAAGGCGAGCTAGCGTTTGTTTCGCAGTCCTAAATGGAGTTGAATCACATGCAGTTTCCGTTCCTACGAGCAAGAGTTGTTTTCTGGTAAGGAAAGTCACTATTGCGCTCCCATTGCCATACACAGTGCAATTAGCACTCGCGTCTGTTCTCAGCAAGTACAGTGTATTGGACTGAAGAGGAGCTACTGTTCTTGTCAGTTTCCTAAGCAGAATTGAACTAGATATGGCCCGTGTGTGTAGGAAGCACAGTTCTTTTGTTCTGAGCAAGCTCACTGTTTGGACCCCATAGGAAACACAGTAGAGTAGAAGAGTGCTCTTTTCTCAAAAGCAGAATGTGTGTCTTGTAAGGCGAGCTAGCGTTTGTTTCCCAGTCCTAAATGGAGTTGAATCACATGCAGTTTCTGGTCCTACGAGCAAGAGTTGTTTTCTGGTAAGAAGAGTCACTATTGCGCTCCCATTGCCATACACAGTGCAAATAGCACTGGCGTCTGTACCCAGCATGTACAGCGTATTGGACTGAAGAGGATCTTCTGTTTTTTTCAGTTTCCTAAGCAGAGTTGAACTAGATATGGCCCGTGTGTGTAGGAAGCACAGTTCTTTTGTTCTGAGCAAGCTCACATTTCGAACCCCATAGGAAACACAGTAGAGTAGAAGAGTGCATTTTTCTCAAAAGCAGAGTGTCTTTCCTGTAAGGCGAGCTAGCGTTTGTTTCCCAGTCCTAAATGGAGTTGAATCACATGCAGTTTCTGGTCCTACGAGCAAGAGTTTTTTCTGGTAATAAGAGTCACTATTGCGCTCCCATTGTCATACTCAGGGCAAATAGCACTGGCCTCTGTTCCCAGCATGTACAGTGTATTGTACTAAAGAGGATCTACTGTTCTTGTCAGGTTCCTAAGCAGAGTTGAACTAGATATGGCCCATGAGTGTAGGAAGCACAGTTCTTTTGTACTCAGCAAGCTCTCTGTTCTGGCCATATAGGAAACACAGTAGATTAGAAGAGTGCTCTTTCCTCCAAAGCAGAGTGTGTTTCTTGTAAGGCCAGCTAGAGTTTGTTTCCCAGTCCTAAATGGAGTTGAATCACATGCAGTATCCGTTCCTCTGAGCAAGAGTTGTTTTCTGGTAAATAAAGTCACAATTGCGCTCCCATTGCCAAACACAGTGGAAATAGCACTCGCGTCTGTTCCCAGCAAGTACAGTGTATTGGACTGAAGAGGAACTACTGTTCTTGTCAGTTTCCTAAGCAGAATTGAACTAGATATGGCCCGTGTGTGTAGGAAGCACAGTTCTTTTGTTCTGAGCAAGCTCACTGTTTGGACCCCATAGGAAACACAGTAGAGTAGAAGAGTGCTCTTTTCTCAAAAGCAGAGTGTGTTTCTTGTATGGCGAGCTAGCGTTTGTTTCCCAGTCCAAAATGGAGTTGAATCACATGCATTTTGTGGTCCTACGAGCAAGAGTTGTTTTCTGGTAATAAGAGTCACTATTGTGCTCCCATTGCCATACACAGTGCAAATAGCACTGGCGTCTGTACTCAGCATGTACAGTGTATTGGACTGAAGAGGATCTACTGTTTTTGTCAGTTTCCTAAGCAGAATTGAACTAGATATGGCCCGTGTGTGTAGGAAGCACAGTTCTTTTGTTTTGAGCAAGCTCACTGTTTGGATCCCATAGGAAACACAGTAGAGAAGATGTGTGCCCTATTCTCAAAAGCAGAGCGTGTTTCTTGTAAGGCGAGCTAGCGTTTGTTTCCTAGTCCTAAATGGAGTTGAATCACATCCAGGTTCTGGTCCTACGAGCAAGAGTTGTTTTCTGGTAAGAAGAGTCACTATTGCGCTCCCTTTGCCATACACAGTGCAAATAGCCCTCGCGTCTGTTCCCAGCAAGTACAGTGTATTGGACTGAAGAGGAGCTACTGTTTTTTCAGTTTCCTAAGCAGTGTTGAACTAGATATGGTTCATGTGTGTAGGAAGCACAGTTCTTTTGTACTCAGCAAGCTCACTGTTCTGGCCCTATAGGAAACACAGAAGAGTAGAAGAGTGCTCTTTCCTCAAAAGCAGAGTGTGTTTTTTGTAAGGCGAGCTAGCGTTTGTTTCACAGTCCTAAATGGAGTTGAATCACATGCAGTTTCCGTTCCTACGAGCAAGAGTTGTTTTCTGGTAAGGAAAGTCACTATTGCGCTCCCATTGCCATACACAGTGCAATTAGCACTCGCGTCTGTTCTCAGCAAGTACAGTGTATTGGACTGAAGAGGAGCTACTCTTCTTGTCAGTTTCCTAAGCAGAATTGAACTAGATATGGCCCGTGTGTGTAGGAAGCACAGTTCTTTTGTTCTGAGCAAGCTCACTGTTTGGACCCCATAGGAAACACAGTAGAGTAGAAGAGTGCTCTTTTCTCAAAAGCAGAATGTGTGTCTTGTAAGGCGAGCTAGCGTTTGTTTCCCAGTCCTAAATGGAGTTGAATCACATGCAGTTTCTGGTCCTACGAGCAAGAGTTGTTTTCTGGTAAGAAGAGTCACTATTGCGCTCCCATTGCCATACACAGTGCAAATAGCACTGGCGTCTGTACTCAGCATGTACAGCGTATTGGACTGAAGAGGATCTTCTGTTTTTTTCAGTTTCCTAAGCAGAGTTGAACTAGATATGGCCCGTGTGTGTAGGAAGCACAGTTCTTTTGTTCTGAGCAAGCTCACTGTTCTGGCCCTATAGGAAACACAGTAGATTAGAAGAGTGCTCTTTCCTCCAAAGCAGAGTGTGTTTCTTGTAAGGCCAGCTAGAGTTTGTTTCCCAGTCTTAAATGGAGTTGAATCACATGCAGTTTCCGTTCCTATGAGCAAGAGTTGTTTTCTGGTAAGGAAAGTCACTATTGTGTTCCATTGCCAAACGCAGTGCAAATAGCACTCGCGTCTGTTCCCAGCAAGTACAGTGTATTGGACTGAAGAGGAGCTACTGTTCTTGTCAGTTTCCTAAGCAAATTTGAACTAGATATGGCCCGTGTGTGTAGGAAGCACAGTTCTTTTGTTCTGAGCAAGCTCACTGTTTGGATCCCATAGGAAACACAGTAGAGTAGAAGAGTGCTCTTTTCTCAAAAGCAGAGTGTGTTTCTTGTAAGGCGAGCTAGAATTTGTTTCCCAATCCTAAATGGAGTTGAATCACATCCAGGTTCTGGTCCTACGAGCAAGAGTTGTTTTCTGGTAAGAAGAGTCACTATTGCGCTCCCTTTGCCATACACAGTGCAAATAGCCCTCACGTCTGTTCAGAGCAACTACAGTGTATTGGACTGAAGAGGAGCTACTGTTCTTGTCAGTTTCCTAAGCAGAGTTGAACTAGATATGGCCCATGTGTGTAGGAAGCACAGTTCTTTTGTACTCAGCAAGCTCACTGTTCTGGCCATATAGGAAACACAGTAGAGTAGAAGAGTGCTCTTTCCTCAAAGCAGAGTGTGTTTTTTGTAAGGCAAGCTAGCGTTTGTTTCGCAGTCCTAAATGGAGTTGAATCTCATGCAGTTTCCGTTCCTACGAGCAAGAGTTGTTTTCTGGTAAGGAAAGTCACTATTGCGCTCCCATTGCCATACACAGTGCAATTAGCACTCGCGCCTTTTCCCAGCAAGTACAGTGTATTGGACTGAAGAGGAGCTACTGTTCTTGTCAGTTTCCTAAGCAGAATTGAACTAGATATGGCCCGTGTGTGTAGGAAGCACAGTTCTTTTCTTCTGAGCAAGCTCACTGTTTGGACCCCATAGGAAACACAGTAGAGTAGAAGAGTGCTCTTTTCTCAAAACCAGAGTCTGTTTCTTGTAAGGCGAGCTAGCGTTTGTTTCCCAGTCCTAAATGGAGTTGAATCACATGCAGTTTCTGGTCCTACGAGCAAGAGTTGTTTTCTGGTTAGAAGAGTCACTATTGCGCTCCCATTGCCATACACAGTGCAAATAGCACTGGCGTCTGTACCCAGCATGTACAGCGTATTGGACTGAAGAGGATGTTCTGTTCTTTTCAGTTTCCTAAGCAGAGTGAACTAGTTATGGCCCGTGTGTGTAGGAAGCACAGTTCTTTTGTTCTGAGCAAGCTCACTGTTTGGATCCCATAGGAAACACAGTAGAGTAGAAGAGTGCTCTTTTCTCAAAAGCAGAGTGTGTTTCTTGTAAGGCGAGCTAGAATTTGTTTCCCAATCCTAAATGGAGTTGAATCACATCCAGGTTCTGGTCCTACGAGCAAGAGTTGTTTTCTGGTAAGAAGAGTCACTATTGCGCTCCCTTTGCCATACACAGTGCAAATAGCCCTCGCGTCTGTTCAGGGCAACTACAGTGTATTGGACTGAAGAGGAGCTACTGTTCTTGTCAGTTTCCTAAGCAGAGTTGAACTAGATATGGCCCATGTGTGTAGGAAGCACAGTTCTTTTGTACTCAGCAAGCTCACTGTTCTGGCCATATAGGAAACACAGTAGAGTAGAAGAGTGCTCTTTCCTCAAAGCAGAGTGTGTTTTTTGTAAGGCAAGCTAGCGTTTGTTTCGCAGTCCTAAATGGAGTTGAATCTCATGCAGTTTCCGTTCCTACGAGCAAGAGTTGTTTTCTGGTAAGGAAAGTCACTATTGCGCTCCCATTGCCATACACAGTGCAATTAGCACTCGCGCCTTTTCCCAGCAAGTACAGTGTATTGGACTGAAGAGGAGCTACTGTTCTTGTCAGTTTCCTAAGCAGAATTGAACTAGATATGGCCCGTGTGTGTAGGAAGCACAGTTCTTTTGTTCTGAGCAAGCTCACTGTTTGGACCCCATTGGAAACACAGTAGAGTAGAAGAGTGCTCTTTTCTCAAAACCAGAGTCTGTTTCTTGTAAGGCGAGCTAGCGTTTGTTTCCCAGTCCTAAATGGAGTTGAATCACATGCAGTTTCTGGTCCTACGAGCAAGAGTTGTTTTCTGGTTTGAAGAGTCACTATTGCGCTCCCATTGCCATACACAGTGCAAATAGCACTGGCGTCTGTACCCAGCATGTACAGCGTATTGGACTGAAGAGGATGTTCTGTTCTTTTCAGTTTCCCAAGCAGAGTTGAACTAGATATGGCCCCTGTGTGTAGGAAGCACAGTTCTTTTGTTCTGAGCAAGCTCACATTTCGAACTTTATACGAAACACAGTAGAGTAGAAGAGTGCATTTTTCTCAAAAGCAGAGTGTGTTTCTTGTAAGGGGAGCTAGCGTTTGTTTCCCAGTCCTAAATGGAGTTGAATCACATGCAGTTTCTGATCCTACGAGCAAGAGTTTTTTCTGGTAATAAGAGTCTCTATTGCGCTCCCAATGTCATACTCAGGGCAAATAGCACTGGCCTCTGTTCCCAGCATGTACAGTGTATTGGACTGAAGAGGAGCTACTGTTTTTGTCAGTTTCCTAAGCAGAGTTGAACTAGATATGATCCGTGTGTGTAGGAAGCACAATTCTTTTGTTCTGAGCAAGCTCACTGTTTGGACCCCACAGGAAACACAGTAGAGAAGATGTGTGCCCTATTCTCAAAAGCAGAGCGAGTTTCTTGTAAGGCGAGCTAGCGTTTGTTTCCCAGTCCTAAGTGGATTGATTCAAATGCAGTTTCTGGTCCTAAGAGCAAGAGTTGTTTTCTGGTAAGAGGAGTCACTATTGTGCTCCCATTGTCATACACAGTGCAAATAGCGCTCGCGTCTGTTCCCAGCAAGTACAGTGTATTTGACTGAAGAGGAGCTACTGTTTTTGTCAGTTTCCTAAGCAGAGTTGAACTAGATATGACCCGTGTGTGTAGGAAGCACAGTTCTTTTGTTCTGAGCAAGCACACTGTTTGGACCCCATAGGAAACACAGTAGAGTAGATGTGTGCCCTATTCTCAAAAGCAGAGTGTGTTTTTTGTAAGGCGAGCTAGCGTTTGTTTCGCAGTCCTAAATGGAGTTGAATCACATGCAGTTTCCGTTCCTACGAGCAAGAGTTGTTTTCTGGTAAGGAAAGTCACTATTGTGCTCCCATTGCCATACACAGTGCAATTAGCACTCGCGTCTGTTCCCAGCAAGTACAGTGTATTGGACTGAAGAGGATCTACTGTTCTTGTCAGTTTCCTAAGCAGAATTGAACTAGATATGGCCCGTGTGTGTAGGAAGCACAGTTCTTTTGTTCTGAGCAAGCTCACTGTTTGGACCCCATAGGAAACACAGTAGAGTAGAAGAGTGCTCTTTTCTCAAAAGCAGAATGTGTGTCTTGTAAGGCGAGCTAGCGTTTGTTTCCCAGTCCTAAATGGAGTTGAATCACATGCAGTTTCTGGTCCTACGAGCAAGAGTTGTTTTCTGGTAAGAAGAGTCACTATTGCGCTCCCATTGCCATACACAGTGCAAATAGCACTGGCGTCTGTACCCAGCATGTACAGCGTATTGGACTGAAGAGGATCTTCTGTTTTTTTCAGTTTCCTAAGCTGAGTTGAACTAGATATGGCCCGTGTGTGTAGGAAGCACAGTTCTTTTGTTCTGAGCAAGCTCACATTTCGAACCCCATAGGAAACACAGTAGAGTAGAAGAGTGCATTTTTCTCAAAAGCAGAGTGTCTTTCCTGTAAGGCGAGCTAGCGTTTGTTTCCCAGTCCTAAATGGAGTTGAATCACATGCAGTTTCTGGTCCTACGAGCAAGAGTTTTTTCTGGTAATAAGAGTCACTATTGCGCTCCCATTGTCATACTCAGGGCAAATAGCACTGGCCTCTGTTTCTAGCATGTACAGTGTATTGTACTAAAGAGGATCTACTGTTCTTGTCAGGTTCCTAAGCAGAGTTGAACTAGATATGGCCCATGAGTGTAGGAAGCACAGTTCTTTTGTACTCAGCAAGCTCTCTGTTCTGGCCATATAGGAAACACAGTAGATTAGAAGAGTGCTCTTTCCTCCAAAGCAGAGTGTGTTTCTTGTAAGGCCAGCTTGAGTTTGTTTCCCAGTCCTAAATGGAGTTGAATCACATGCAGTATCCGTTCCTCTGAGCAAGAGTTGTTTTCTGGTAAATAAAGTCACAATTGCGCTCCCATTGCCAAACACAGTGGAAATAGCACTCGCGTCTGTTCCCAGCAAGTACAGTGTATTGGACTGAAGAGGAGCTACTGTTCTTGTCAGTTTCCTAAGCAGAATTGAACTAGATATGGCCCGTGTGTGTAGGAAGCACAGTTCTTTTGTTCTGAGCAAGCTCACTGTTTGGACCCCATAGGAAACCCAGTAGGGTAGAAGAGTGCTCTTTTCTCAAAAGCAGAGTGTGTTTCTTGTATGGCGAGCTAGCGTTTGTTTCCCAGTCCAAAATGGAGTTGAATCACATGCATTTTCTGGTCCTACGAGCAAGAGTTGTTTTCTGGTAATAAGAGTCACTATTGTGCTCCCATTGCCATACACAGTGCAAATAGCACTGGCGTCTGTACTCAGCATGTACAGTGTATTGGACTGAAGAGGATCTACTGTTTTTGTCAGTTTCCTAAGCAGAATTGAACTAGATATGGCCCGTGTGTGTACGAAGCACAATTCTTTTGTTTTGAGCAAGCTCACTGTTTGGACCCCATAGGAAACACAGTAGAGAAGATGTGTGCCCTATTCTCAAAAGCAGAGCGTGTTTCTTGTAAGGCGAGCTAGCGTTTGTTTCCTAGTCCTAAATGGAGTTGAATCACATCCAGGTTCTGGTCCTACGAGCAAGAGTTGTTTTCTGGTAAGAAGAGTCACTATTGCGCTCCCTTTGCCATACACAGTGCAAATAGCCCTCGCGTCTGTTCCCAGCAAGTACAGTGTATTGGACTGAAGAGGATCTTCTGTTTTTTTCAGTTTCCTAAGCAGAGTTGAACTAGATATGGCCCGTGTGTGTAGGAAGCACAGTTCTTTTGTTCTGAGCAAGCTCACATTTCGAACCCCATAGGAAACACAGTAGAGTAGAAGAGTGCATTTTTCTCAAAAGCAGAGTGTCTTTCCTGTAAGGCGAGCTAGCATTTGTTTCCCAGTCCTAAATGGAGTTGAATCACATGCAGTTTCTGGTCCTACGAGCAAGAGTTTTTTCTGGTAATAAGAGTCACTATTGCGCTCCCATTGTCATACTCAGGGCAAATAGCACTGGCCTCTGTTCCCAGCATGTACAGTGTATTGTACTAAAGAGGATCTACTGTTCTTGTCAGGTTCCTAAGCAGAGTTGAACTAGATATGGCCCATGAGTGTAGGAAGCACAGTTCTTTTGTACTCAGCAAGCTCTCTGTTCTGGCCATATAGGAAACACAGTAGATTAGAAGAGTGCTCTTTCCTCCAAAGCAGAGTGTGTTTCTTGTAAGGCCAGCTAGAGTTTGTTTCCCAGTCCTAAATGGAGTTGAATCACATGCAGTATCCGTTCCTCTGAGCAAGAGTTGTTTTCTGGTAAATAAAGTCACAATTGCGCTCCCATTGCCAAACACAGTGGAAATAGCACTCGCGTCTGTTCCCAGCAAGTACAGTGTATTGGACTGAAGAGGAGCTACTGTTCTTGTCAGTTTCCTAAGCAGAATTGAACTAGATATGGCCCGTGTGTGTAGGAAGCACAGTTCTTTTGTTCTGAGCAAGCTCACTGTTTGGACCCCATAGGAAACCCAGTAGAGTAGAAGAGTGCTCTTTTCTCAAAAGCAGAGTGTGTTTCTTGTATGGCGAGCTAGCGTTTGTTTCCCAGTCCAAAATGGAGTTGAATCACATGCATTTTCTGGTCCTACGAGCAAGAGTTGTTTTCTGGTAATAAGAGTCACTATTGTGCTCCCATTGCCATACACAGTGCAAATAGCACTGGCGTCTGTACTCAGAATGTACAGTGTATTGGACTGAAGAGGATCTACTTTTTTTGTCAGTTTCCTAAGCAGAATTGAACTAGATATGGCCCGTGTGTGTAGGAAGCACAGTTCTTTTGTTTTGAGCAAGCTCACTGTTTGGATCCCATAGGAAACACAGTAGAGAAGATGTGTGCCCTATTCTCAAAAGCAGAGCGTGTTTCTTGTAAGGCGAGCTAGCGTTTGTTTCCTAGTCCTAAATGGAGTTGAATCACATCCAGGTTCTGGTCCTACGAGCAAGAGTTGTTTTCTGGTAAGAAGAGTCACTATTGCGCTCCCTTTGCCATACACAGTGCAAATAGCCCTCGCGTCTGTTCCCAGCAAGTACAGTGTATTGGACTGAAGAGGAGCTACTGTTCTTTTCAGTTTCCTAAGCAGAGTTGAACTAGATATGGTTCATGTGTGTAGGAAGCACAGTTCTTTTGTACTCAGCAAGCTCACTGTTCTGGCCCTATAGGAAACACAGGAGAGTAGAAGAGTGCTCTTTCCTCAAAAGCAGTGTGTGTTTTTTGTAAGGCGAGCTAGCGTTTGTTTCGCAGTCCTAAATGGAGTTGAATCACATGCAGTTTCCGTTCCTACGAGCAAGAGTTGTTTTCTGGTAAGGAAAGTCACTATTGCGCTCCCATTGCCATACACAGTGCAATTAGCACTCGCGTCTGTTCTCAGCAAGTACAGTGTATTGGACTGAAGAGGAGCTACTGTTCTTGTCAGTTTCCTAAGCAGAATTGAACTAGATATGGCCCGTGTGTGTAGGAAGCACAGTTCTTTTGTTCTGAGCAAGCTCACTGTTTGGACCCCATAGGAAACACAGTAGAGTAGAAGAGTGCTCTTTTCTCAAAAGCAGAATGTGTGTCTTGTAAGGCGAGCTAGCGTTTGTTTCCCAGTCCTAAATGGAGTTGAATCACATGCAGTTTCTGGTCCTACGAGCAAGAGTTGTTTTCTGGTAAGAAGAGTCACTATTGCGCTCCCATTGCCATACACAGTGCAAATAGCACTGGCGTCTGTACCCAGCATGTACAGCGTATTGGACTGAAGAGGATCTTCTGTTTTTTTCAGTTTCCTAAGCAGAGTTGAACTAGATATGGCCCGTGTGTGTAGGAAGCACAGTTCTTTTGTTCTGAGCAAGCTCACATTTCGAACCCCATAGGAAACACAGTAGAGTAGAAGAGTGCATTTTTCTCAAAAGCAGAGTGTCTTTCCTGTAAGGCGAGCTAGCGTTTGTTTCCCAGTCCTAAATGGAGTTGAATCACATGCAGTTTCTGGTCCTACGAGCAAGAGTTTTTTCTGGTAATAAGAGTCACTATTGCGCTCCCATTGTCATACTCAGGGCAAATAGCACTGGCCTCTGTTCCCAGCATGTACAGTGTATTGTACTAAAGAGGATCTACTGTTCTTGTCAGGTTCCTAAGCAGAGTTGAACTAGATATGGCCCATGAGTGTAGGAAGCACAGTTCTTTTGTACTCAGCAAGCTCTCTGTTCTGGCCATATAGGAAACACAGTAGATTAGAAGAGTGCTCTTTCCTCCAAAGCAGAGTGTGTTTCTTGTAAGGCCAGCTAGAGTTTGTTTCCCAGTCCTAAATGGAGTTGAATCACATGCAGTATCCGTTCCTCTGAGCAAGAGTTGTTTTCTGGTAAATAAAGTCACAATTGCGCTCCCATTGCCAAACACAGTGGAAATAGCACTCGCGTCTGTTCCCAGCAAGTACAGTGTATTGGACTGAAGAGGAACTACTGTTCTTGTCAGTTTCCTAAGCAGAATTGAACTAGATATGGCCCGTGTGTGTAGGAAGCACAGTTCTTTTGTTCTGAGCAAGCTCACTGTTTGGACCCCATAGGAAACACAGTAGAGTAGAAGAGTGCTCTTTTCTCAAAAGCAGAGTGTGTTTCTTGTATGGCGAGCTAGCGTTTGTTTCCCAGTCCAAAATGGAGTTGAATCACATGCATTTTGTGGTCCTACGAGCAAGAGTTGTTTTCTGGTAATAAGAGTCACTATTGTGCTCCCATTGCCATACACAGTGCAAATAGCACTGGCGTCTGTACTCAGCATGTACAGTGTATTGGACTGAAGAGGATCTACTGTTTTTGTCAGTTTCCTAAGCAGAATTGAACTAGATATGGCCCGTGTGTGTAGGAAGCACAGTTCTTTTGTTTTGAGCAAGCTCACTGTTTGGATCCCATAGGAAACACAGTAGAGAAGATGTGTGCCCTATTCTCAAAAGCAGAGCGTGTTTCTTGTAAGGCGAGCTAGCGTTTGTTTCCTAGTCCTAAATGGAGTTGAATCACATCCAGGTTCTGGTCCTACGAGCAAGAGTTGTTTTCTGGTAAGAAGAGTCACTATTGCGCTCCCTTTGCCATACACAGTGCAAATAGCCCTCGCGTCTGTTCCCAGCAAGTACAGTGTATTGGACTGAAGAGGAGCTACTGTTTTTTCAGTTTCCTAAGCAGTGTTGAACTAGATATGGTTCATGTGTGTAGGAAGCACAGTTCTTTTGTACTCAGCAAGCTCACTGTTCTGGCCCTATAGGAAACACAGAAGAGTAGAAGAGTGCTCTTTCCTCAAAAGCAGAGTGTGTTTTTTGTAAGGCGAGCTAGCGTTTGTTTCACAGTCCTAAATGGAGTTGAATCACATGCAGTTTCCGTTCCTACGAGCAAGAGTTGTTTTCTGGTAAGGAAAGTCACTATTGCGCTCCCATTGCCATACACAGTGCAATTAGCACTCGCGTCTGTTCTCAGCAAGTACAGTGTATTGGACTGAAGAGGAGCTACTCTTCTTGTCAGTTTCCTAAGCAGAATTGAACTAGATATGGCCCGTGTGTGTAGGAAGCACAGTTCTTTTGTTCTGAGCAAGCTCACTGTTTGGACCCCATAGGAAACACAGTAGAGTAGAAGAGTGCTCTTTTCTCAAAAGCAGAATGTGTGTCTTGTAAGGCGAGCTAGCGTTTGTTTCCCAGTCCTAAATGGAGTTGAATCACATGCAGTTTCTGGTCCTACGAGCAAGAGTTGTTTTCTGGTAAGAAGAGTCACTATTGCGCTCCCATTGCCATACACAGTGCAAATAGCACTGGCGTCTGTACTCAGCATGTACAGCGTATTGGACTGAAGAGGATCTTCTGTTTTTTTCAGTTTCCTAAGCAGAGTTGAACTAGATATGGCCCGTGTGTGTAGGAAGCACAGTTCTTTTGTTCTGAGCAAGCTCACTGTTCTGGCCCTATAGGAAACACAGTAGATTAGAAGAGTGCTCTTTCCTCCAAAGCAGAGTGTGTTTCTTGTAAGGCCAGCTAGAGTTTGTTTCCCAGTCTTAAATGGAGTTGAATCACATGCAGTTTCCGTTCCTATGAGCAAGAGTTGTTTTCTGGTAAGGAAAGTCACTATTGTGTTCCATTGCCAAACGCAGTGCAACTAGCACTCGCGTCTGTTCCCAGCAAGTACAGTGTATTGGACTGAAGAGGAGCTACTGTTCTTGTCAGTTTCCTAAGCAAATTTGAACTAGATATGGCCCGTGTGTGTAGGAAGCACAGTTCTTTTGTTCTGAGCAAGCTCACTGTTTGGATCCCATAGGAAACACAGTAGAGTAGAAGAGTGCTCTTTTCTCAAAAGCAGAGTGTGTTTCTTGTAAGGCGAGCTAGAATTTGTTTCCCAATCCTAAATGGAGTTGAATCACATCCAGGTTCTGGTCCTACGAGCAAGAGTTGTTTTCTGGTAAGAAGAGTCACTATTGCGCTCCCTTTGCCATACACAGTGCAAATAGCCCTCACGTCTGTTCAGAGCAACTACAGTGTATTGGACTGAAGAGGAGCTACTGTTCTTGTCAGTTTCCTAAGCAGAGTTGAACTAGATATGGCCCATGTGTGTAGGAAGCACAGTTCTTTTGTACTCAGCAAGCTCACTGTTCTGGCCATATAGGAAACACAGTAGAGTAGAAGAGTGCTCTTTCCTCAAAGCAGAGTGTGTTTTTTGTAAGGCAAGCTAGCGTTTGTTTCGCAGTCCTAAATGGAGTTGAATCTCATGCAGTTTCCGTTCCTACGAGCAAGAGTTGTTTTCTGGTAAGGAAAGTCACTATTGCGCTCCCATTGCCATACACAGTGCAATTAGCACTCGCGCCTTTTCCCAGCAAGTACAGTGTATTGGACTGAAGAGGAGCTACTGTTCTTGTCAGTTTCCTAAGCAGAATTGAACTAGATATGGCCCGTGTGTGTAGGAAGCACAGTTCTTTTCTTCTGAGCAAGCTCACTGTTTGGACCCCATAGGAAACACAGTAGAGTAGAAGAGTGCTCTTTTCTCAAAACCAGAGTCTGTTTCTTGTAAGGCGAGCTAGCGTTTGTTTCCCAGTCCTAAATGGAGTTGAATCACATGCAGTTTCTGGTCCTACGAGCAAGAGTTGTTTTCTGGTTAGAAGAGTCACTATTGCGCTCCCATTGCCATACACAGTGCAAATAGCACTGGCGTCTGTACCCAGCATGTACAGCGTATTGGACTGAAGAGGATGTTCTGTTCTTTTCAGTTTCCTAAGCAGAGTGAACTAGTTATGGCCCGTGTGTGTAGGAAGCACAGTTCTTTTGTTCTGAGCAAGCTCACTGTTTGGATCCCATAGGAAACACAGTAGAGTAGAAGAGTGCTCTTTTCTCAAAAGCAGAGTGTGTTTCTTGTAAGGCGAGCTAGAATTTGTTTCCCAATCCTAAATGGAGTTGAATCACATCCAGGTTCTGGTCCTACGAGCAAGAGTTGTTTTCTGGTAAGAAGAGTCACTATTGCGCTCCCTTTGCCATACACAGTGCAAATAGCCCTCGCGTCTGTTCAGGGCAACTACAGTGTATTGGACTGAAGAGGAGCTACTGTTCTTGTCAGTTTCCTAAGCAGAGTTGAACTAGATATGGCCCATGTGTGTAGGAAGCACAGTTCTTTTGTACTCAGCAAGCTCACTGTTCTGGCCATATAGGAAACACAGTAGAGTAGAAGAGTGCTCTTTCCTCAAAGCAGAGTGTGTTTTTTGTAAGGCAAGCTAGCGTTTGTTTCGCAGTCCTAAATGGAGTTGAATCTCATGCAGTTTCCGTTCCTACGAGCAAGAGTTGTTTTCTGGTAAGGAAAGTCACTATTGCGCTCCCATTGCCATACACAGTGCAATTAGCACTCGCGCCTTTTCCCAGCAAGTACAGTGTATTGGACTGAAGAGGAGCTACTGTTCTTGTCAGTTTCCTAAGCAGAATTGAACTAGATATGGCCCGTGTGTGTAGGAAGCACAGTTCTTTTGTTCTGAGCAAGCTCACTGTTTGGACCCCATTGGAAACACAGTAGAGTAGAAGAGTGCTCTTTTCTCAAAACCAGAGTCTGTTTCTTGTAAGGCGAGCTAGCGTTTGTTTCCCAGTCCTAAATGGAGTTGAATCACATGCAGTTTCTGGTCCTACGAGCAAGAGTTGTTTTCTGGTTTGAAGAGTCACTATTGCGCTCCCATTGCCATACACAGTGCAAATAGCACTGGCGTCTGTACCCAGCATGTACAGCGTATTGGACTGAAGAGGATGTTCTGTTCTTTTCAGTTTCCCAAGCAGAGTTGAACTAGATATGGCCCCTGTGTGTAGGAAGCACAGTTCTTTTGTTCTGAGCAAGCTCACATTTCGAACTTTATACGAAACACAGTAGAGTAGAAGAGTGCATTTTTCTCAAAAGCAGAGTGTGTTTCTTGTAAGGGGAGCTAGCGTTTGTTTCCCAGTCCTAAATGGAGTTGAATCACATGCAGTTTCTGATCCTACGAGCAAGAGTTTTTTCTGGTAATAAGAGTCTCTATTGCGCTCCCAATGTCATACTCAGGGCAAATAGCACTGGCCTCTGTTCCCAGCATGTACAGTGTATTGGACTGAAGAGGAGCTACTGTTTTTGTCAGTTTCCTAAGCAGAGTTGAACTAGATATGATCCGTGTGTGTAGGAAGCACAATTCTTTTGTTCTGAGCAAGCTCACTGTTTGGACCCCACAGGAAACACAGTAGAGAAGATGTGTGCCCTATTCTCAAAAGCAGAGCGAGTTTCTTGTAAGGCGAGCTAGCGTTTGTTTCCCAGTCCTAAGTGGATTGATTCAAATGCAGTTTCTGGTCCTAAGAGCAAGAGTTGTTTTCTGGTAAGAGGAGTCACTATTGTGCTCCCATTGTCATACACAGTGCAAATAGCGCTCGCGTCTGTTCCCAGCAAGTACAGTGTATTTGACTGAAGAGGAGCTACTGTTTTTGTCAGTTTCCTAAGCAGAGTTGAACTAGATATGACCCGTGTGTGTAGGAAGCACAGTTCTTTTGTTCTGAGCAAGCACACTGTTTGGACCCCATAGGAAACACAGTAGAGTAGATGTGTGCCCTATTCTCAAAAGCAGAGTGTGTTTTTTGTAAGGCGAGCTAGCGTTTGTTTCGCAGTCCTAAATGGAGTTGAATCACATGCAGTTTCCGTTCCTACGAGCAAGAGTTGTTTTCTGGTAAGGAAAGTCACTATTGTGCTCCCATTGCCATACACAGTGCAATTAGCACTCGCGTCTGTTCCCAGCAAGTACAGTGTATTGGACTGAAGAGGATCTACTGTTCTTGTCAGTTTCCTAAGCAGAATTGAACTAGATATGGCCCGTGTGTGTAGGAAGCACAGTTCTTTTGTTCTGAGCAAGCTCACTGTTTGGACCCCATAGGAAACACAGTAGAGTAGAAGAGTGCTCTTTTCTCAAAAGCAGAATGTGTGTCTTGTAAGGCGAGCTAGCGTTTGTTTCCCAGTCCTAAATGGAGTTGAATCACATGCAGTTTCTGGTCCTACGAGCAAGAGTTGTTTTCTGGTAAGAAGAGTCACTATTGCGCTCCCATTGCCATACACAGTGCAAATAGCACTGGCGTCTGTACCCAGCATGTACAGCGTATTGGACTGAAGAGGATCTTCTGTTTTTTTCAGTTTCCTAAGCTGAGTTGAACTAGATATGGCCCGTGTGTGTAGGAAGCACAGTTCTTTTGTTCTGAGCAAGCTCACATTTCGAACCCCATAGGAAACACAGTAGAGTAGAAGAGTGCATTTTTCTCAAAAGCAGAGTGTCTTTCCTGTAAGGCGAGCTAGCGTTTGTTTCCCAGTCCTAAATGGAGTTGAATCACATGCAGTTTCTGGTCCTACGAGCAAGAGTTTTTTCTGGTAATAAGAGTCACTATTGCGCTCCCATTGTCATACTCAGGGCAAATAGCACTGGCCTCTGTTTCTAGCATGTACAGTGTATTGTACTAAAGAGGATCTACTGTTCTTGTCAGGTTCCTAAGCAGAGTTGAACTAGATATGGCCCATGAGTGTAGGAAGCACAGTTCTTTTGTACTCAGCAAGCTCTCTGTTCTGGCCATATAGGAAACACAGTAGATTAGAAGAGTGCTCTTTCCTCCAAAGCAGAGTGTGTTTCTTGTAAGGCCAGCTTGAGTTTGTTTCCCAGTCCTAAATGGAGTTGAATCACATGCAGTATCCGTTCCTCTGAGCAAGAGTTGTTTTCTGGTAAATAAAGTCACAATTGCGCTCCCATTGCCAAACACAGTGGAAATAGCACTCGCGTCTGTTCCCAGCAAGTACAGTGTATTGGACTGAAGAGGAGCTACTGTTCTTGTCAGTTTCCTAAGCAGAATTGAACTAGATATGGCCCGTGTGTGTAGGAAGCACAGTTCTTTTGTTCTGAGCAAGCTCACTGTTTGGACCCCATAGGAAACCCAGTAGAGTAGAAGAGTGCTCTTTTCTCAAAAGCAGAGTGTGTTTCTTGTATGGCGAGCTAGCGTTTGTTTCCCAGTCCAAAATGGAGTTGAATCACATGCATTTTCTGGTCCTACGAGCAAGAGTTGTTTTCTGGTAATAAGAGTCACTATTGTGCTCCCATTGCCATACACAGTGCAAATAGCACTGGCGTCTGTACTCAGCATGTACAGTGTATTGGACTGAAGAGGATCTACTGTTTTTGTCAGTTTCCTAAGCAGAATTGAACTAGATATGGCCCGTGTGTGTACGAAGCACAATTCTTTTGTTTTGAGCAAGCTCACTGTTTGGACCCCATAGGAAACACAGTAGAGAAGATGTGTGCCCTATTCTCAAAAGCAGAGCGTGTTTCTTGTAAGGCGAGCTAGCGTTTGTTTCCTAGTCCTAAATGGAGTTGAATCACATCCAGGTTCTGGTCCTACGAGCAAGAGTTGTTTTCTGGTAAGAAGAGTCACTATTGCGCTCCCTTTGCCATACACAGTGCAAATAGCCCTCGCGTCTGTTCCCAGCAAGTACAGTGTATTGGACTGAAGAGGATCTTCTGTTTTTTTCAGTTTCCTAAGCAGAGTTGAACTAGATATGGCCCGTGTGTGTAGGAAGCACAATTCTTTTGTTCTGAGCAAGCTCACATTTCGAACCCCATAGGAAACACAGTAGAGTAGAAGAGTGCATTTTTCTCAAAAGCAGAGTGTCTTTCCTGTAAGGCGAGCTAGCATTTGTTTCCCAGTCCTAAATGAAGTTGAATCACATGCAGTTTCTGGTCCTACGAGCAAGAGTTTTTTCTGGTAATAAGAGTCACTATTGCGCTCCCATTGTCATACTCAGGGCAAATAGCACTGGCCTCTGTTCCCAGCATGTACAGTGTATTGTACTAAAGAGGATCTACTGTTCTTGTCAGGTTCCTAAGCAGAGTTGAACTAGATATGGCCCATGAGTGTAGGAAGCACAGTTCTTTTGTACTCAGCAAGCTCTCTGTTCTGGCCATATAGGAAACACAGTAGATTAGAAGAGTGCTCTTTCCTCCAAAGCAGAGTGTGTTTCTTGTAAGGCCAGCTAGAGTTTGTTTCCCAGTCCTAAATGGAGTTGAATCACATGCAGTATCCGTTCCTCTGAGCAAGAGTTGTTTTCTGGTAAATAAAGTCACAATTGCGCTCCCATTGCCAAACACAGTGGAAATAGCACTCGCGTCTGTTCCCAGCAAGTACAGTGTATTGGACTGAAGAGGAGCTACTGTTCTTGTCAGTTTCCTAAGCAGAATTGAACTAGATATGGCCCGTGTGTGTAGGAAGCACAGTTCTTTTGTTCTGAGCAAGCTCACTGTTTGGACCCCATAGGAAACACAGTAGAGTAGAAGAGTGCTCTTTTCTCAAAAGCAGAGTGTGTTTCTTGTATGGCGAGCTAGCGTTTGTTTCCCAGTCCAAAATGGAGTTGAATCACATGCATTTTCTGGTCCTACGAGCAAGAGTTGTTTTCTGGTAATAAGAGTCACTATTGTGCTCCCATTGCCATACACAGTGCAAATAGCACTGGCGTCTGTACTCAGCATGTACAGTGTATTGGACTGAAGAGGATCTACTGTTTTTGTCAGTTTCCTAAGCAGAATTGAACTAGATATGGCCCGTGTGTGTAGGAAGCACAGTTCTTTTGTTTTGAGCAAGCTCACTGTTTGGATCCCATAGGAAACACAGTAGAGAAGATGTGTGCCCTATTCTCAAAAGCAGAGCATGTTTCTTGTAAGGCTAGCAAGAGTTTGTTTCCTAGTCCTAAATGGAGTTGAATCACATCCAGGTTCTGGTCCTACGAGCAAGAGTTGTTTTCTGGTAAGAAGAGTCACTATTGCGCTCCCTTTGCCATACACAGTGCAAATAGCCCTCGCGTCTGTTCCCAGCAAGTACAGTGTATTGGACTGAAGAGGAGCTACTGTTCTTTTCAGTTTCCTAAGCAGAGTTGAACTAGATATGGTTCATGTGTGTAGGAAGCACAGTTCTTTTGTACTCAGCAAGCTCACTGTTCTGGCCCTATAGGAAACACAGAAGAGTAGAAGAGTGCTCTTTCCTCAAAAGCAGAGTGTGTTTTTTGTAAGGCGAGCTAGCGTTTGTTTCGCAGTCCTAAATGGAGTTGAATCACATGCAGTTTCCGTTCCTACGAGCAAGAGTTGTTTTCTGGTAAGGAAAGTCACTATTGCGCTCCCATTGCCATGCACAGTGCAATTAGCACTCGCGTCTGTTCTCAGCAAGTACAGTGTATTGGACTGAAGAGGAGCTACTGTTCTTGTCAGTTTCCTAAGCAGAATTGAACTAGATATGGCCCGTGTGTGTAGGAAGCACAGTTCTTTTGTTCTGAGCAAGCTCACTGTTTGGACCCCATAGGAAACACAGTAGAGTAGAAGAGTGCTCTTTTCTCAAAAGCAGAATGTGTGTCTTGTAAGGCGAGCTAGCGTTTGTTTCCCAGTCCTAAATGGAGTTGAATCACATGCAGTTTCTGGTCCTACGAGCAAGAGTTGTTTTCTGGTAAGAAGAGTCACTATTGCGCTCCCATTGCCATACACAGTGCAAATAGCACTGGCGTCTGTACCCAGCATGTACAGCGTATTGGACTGAAGAGGATCTTCTGTTTTTTTCAGTTTCCTAAGCAGAGTTGAACTAGATATGGCCCGTGTGTGTAGGAAGCACAGTTCTTTTGTTCTGAGCAAGCTCACATTTCGAACCCCATAGGAAACACAGTAGAGTAGAAGAGTGCATTTTTCTCAAAAGCAGAGTGTCTTTCCTGTAAGGCGAGCTAGCGTTTGTTTCCCAGTCCTAAATGGAGTTGAATCACATGCAGTTTCTGGTCCTACGAGCAAGAGTTTTTTCTGGTAATAAGAGTCACTATTGCGCTCCCATTGTCATACTCAGGGCAAATAGCACTGGCCTCTGTTCCCAGCATGTACAGTGTATTGTACTAAAGAGGATCTACTGTTCTTGTCAGGTTCCTAAGCAGAGTTGAACTAGATATGGCCCATGAGTGTAGGAAGCACAGTTCTTTTGTACTCAGCAAGCTCTCTGTTCTGGCCATATAGGAAACACAGTAGATTAGAAGAGTGCTCTTTCCTCCAAAGCAGAGTGTGTTTCTTGTAAGGCCAGCTAGAGTTTGTTTCCCAGTCCTAAATGGAGTTGAATCACATGCAGTATCCGTTCCTCTGAGCAAGAGTTGTTTTCTGGTAAATAAAGTCACAATTGCGCTCCCATTGCCAAACACAGTGGAAATAGCACTCGCGTCTGTTCCCAGCAAGTACAGTGTATTGGACTGAAGAGGAACTACTGTTCTTGTCAGTTTCCTAAGCAGAATTGAACTAGATATGGCCCGTGTGTGTAGGAAGCACAGTTCTTTTGTTCTGAGCAAGCTCACTGTTTGGACCCCATAGGAAACACAGTAGAGTAGAAGAGTGCTCTTTTCTCAAAAGCAGAGTGTGTTTCTTGTATGGCGAGCTAGCGTTTGTTTCCCAGTCCAAAATGGAGTTGAATCACATGCATTTTGTGGTCCTACGAGCAAGAGTTGTTTTCTGGTAATAAGAGTCACTATTGTGCTCCCATTGCCATACACAGTGCAAATAGCACTGGCGTCTGTACTCAGCATGTACAGTGTATTGGACTGAAGAGGATCTACTGTTTTTGTCAGTTTCCTAAGCAGAATTGAACTAGATATGGCCCGTGTGTGTAGGAAGCACAGTTCTTTTGTTTTGAGCAAGCTCACTGTTTGGATCCCATAGGAAACACAGTAGAGAAGATGTGTGCCCTATTCTCAAAAGCAGAGCGTGTTTCTTGTAAGGCGAGCTAGCGTTTGTTTCCTAGTCCTAAATGGAGTTGAATCACATCCAGGTTCTGGTCCTACGAGCAAGAGTTGTTTTCTGGTAAGAAGAGTCACTATTGCGCTCCCTTTGCCATACACAGTGCAAATAGCCCTCGCGTCTGTTCCCAGCAAGTACAGTGTATTGGACTGAAGAGGAGCTACTGTTTTTTCAGTTTCCTAAGCAGTGTTGAACTAGATATGGTTCATGTGTGTAGGAAGCACAGTTCTTTTGTACTCAGCAAGCTCACTGTTCTGGCCCTATAGGAAACACAGAAGAGTAGAAGAGTGCTCTTTCCTCAAAAGCAGAGTGTGTTTTTTGTAAGGCGAGCTAGCGTTTGTTTCACAGTCCTAAATGGAGTTGAATCACATGCAGTTTCCGTTCCTACGAGCAAGAGTTGTTTTCTGGTAAGGAAAGTCACTATTGCGCTCCCATTGCCATACACAGTGCAATTAGCACTCGCGTCTGTTCTCAGCAAGTACAGTGTATTGGACTGAAGAGGAGCTACTCTTCTTGTCAGTTTCCTAAGCAGAATTGAACTAGATATGGCCCGTGTGTGTAGGAAGCACAGTTCTTTTGTTCTGAGCAAGCTCACTGTTTGGACCCCATAGGAAACACAGTAGAGTAGAAGAGTGCTCTTTTCTCAAAAGCAGAATGTGTGTCTTGTAAGGCGAGCTAGCGTTTGTTTCCCAGTCCTAAATGGAGTTGAATCACATGCAGTTTCTGGTCCTACGAGCAAGAGTTGTTTTCTGGTAAGAAGAGTCACTATTGCGCTCCCATTGCCATACACAGTGCAAATAGCACTGGCGTCTGTACCCAGCATGTACAGCGTATTGGACTGAAGAGGATCTTCTGTTTTTTTCAGTTTCCTAAGCAGAGTTGAACTAGATATGGCCCGTGTGTGTAGGAAGCACAGTTCTTTTGTTCTGAGCAAGCTCACTGTTCTGGCCCTATAGGAAACACAGTAGATTAGAAGAGTGCTCTTTCCTCCAAAGCAGAGTGTGTTTCTTGTAAGGCCAGCTAGAGTTTGTTTCCCAGTCTTAAATGGAGTTGAATCACATGCAGTTTCCGTTCCTATGAGCAAGAGTTGTTTTCTGGTAAGGAAAGTCACTATTGTGTTCCATTGCCAAACGCAGTGCAAATAGCACTCGCGTCTGTTCCCAGCAAGTACAGTGTATTGGACTGAAGAGGAGCTACTGTTCTTGTCAGTTTCCTAAGCAAATTTGAACTAGATATGGCCCGTGTGTGTAGGAAGCACAGTTCTTTTGTTCTGAGCAAGCTCACTGTTTGGATCCCATAGGAAACACAGTAGAGTAGAAGAGTGCTCTTTTCTCAAAAGCAGAGTGTGTTTCTTGTAAGGCGAGCTAGAATTTGTTTCCCAATCCTAAATGGAGTTGAATCACATCCAGGTTCTGGTCCTACGAGCAAGAGTTGTTTTCTGGTAAGAAGAGTCACTATTGCGCTCCCTTTGCCATACACAGTGCAAATAGCCCTCACGTCTGTTCAGAGCAACTACAGTGTATTGGACTGAAGAGGAGCTACTGTTCTTGTCAGTTTCCTAAGCAGAGTTGAACTAGATATGGCCCATGTGTGTAGGAAGCACAGTTCTTTTGTACTCAGCAAGCTCACTGTTCTGGCCATATAGGAAACACAGTAGAGTAGAAGAGTGCTCTTTCCTCAAAGCAGAGTGTGTTTTTTGTAAGGCAAGCTAGCGTTTGTTTCGCAGTCCTAAATGGAGTTGAATCTCATGCAGTTTCCGTTCCTACGAGCAAGAGTTGTTTTCTGGTAAGGAAAGTCACTATTGCGCTCCCATTGCCATACACAGTGCAATTAGCACTCGCGCCTTTTCCCAGCAAGTACAGTGTATTGGACTGAAGAGGAGCTACTGTTCTTGTCAGTTTCCTAAGCAGAATTGAACTAGATATGGCCCGTGTGTGTAGGAAGCACAGTTCTTTTGTTCTGAGCAAGCTCACTGTTTGGACCCCATAGGAAACACAGTAGAGTAGAAGAGTGCTCTTTTCTCAAAAGCAGAGTCTGTTTCTTGTAAGGCGAGCTAGCGTTTGTTTCCCAGTCCTAAATGGAGTTGAATCACATGCAGTTTCTGGTCCTACGAGCAAGAGTTGTTTTCTGGTAAGAAGAGTCACTATTGCGCTCCCTTTGCCATACACAGTGCAAATAGCCCTCGCGTCTGTTCAGAGCAACTACAGTGTATTGGACTGAAGAGGAGCTACTGTTCTTGTCAGTTTCCTAAGCAGAGTTGAACTAGATATGGCCCATGTGTGTAGGAAGCACAGTTCTTTTGTACTCAGCAAGCTCACTGTTCTGGCCATATAGGAAACACAGTAGAGTAGAAGAGTGCTCTTTCCTCAAAGCAGAGTGTGTTTTTTGTAAGGCAAGCTAGCGTTTGTTTCGCAGTCCTAAATGGAGTTGAATCTCATGCAGTTTCCGTTCCTACGAGCAAGAGTTGTTTTCTGGTAAGGAAAGTCACTATTGCGCTCCCATTGCCATACACAGTGCAATTAGCACTCGCGCCTTTTCCCAGCAAGTACAGTGTATTGGACTGAAGAGGAGCTACTGTTCTTGTCAGTTTCCTAAGCAGAATTGAACTAGATATGGCCGTGTGTGTAGGAAGCACAGTTCTTTTGTTCTGAGCAAGCTCACTGTTTGGACCCCATTGGAAACACAGTAGAGTAGAAGAGTGCTCTTTTCTCAAAACCAGAGTCTGTTTCTTGTAAGGCGAGCTAGCGTTTGTTTCCCAGTCCTAAATGGAGTTGAATCACATGCAGTTTCTGGTCCTACGAGCAAGAGTTGTTTTCTGGTTAGAAGAGTCACTATTGCGCTCCCATTGCCATACACAGTGCAAATAGCACTGGCGTCTGTACCCAGCATGTACAGCGTATTGGACTGAAGAGGATGTTCTGTTCTTTTCAGTTTCCTAAGCAGAGTTGAACTAGATATGGCCCCTGTGTGTAGGAAGCACAGTTCTTTTGTTCTGAGCAAGCTCACATTTCGAACTTTATACGAAACACAGTAGAGTAGAAGAGTGCATTTTTCTCAAAAGCAGAGTGTGTTTCTTGTAAGGCGAGCTAGCGTTTGTTTCCCAGTCCTAAATGGAGTTGAATCACATGCAGTTTCTGATCCTACGAGCAAGAGTTTTTTCTGGTAATAAGAGTCTCTATTGCGCTCCCAATGTCATACTCAGGGCAAATAGCACTGGCCTCTGTTCCCAGCATGTACAGTGTATTGGACTGAAGAGGAGCTACTGTTTTTGTCAGTTTCCTAAGCAGAGTTGAACTAGATATGATCCGTGTGTGTAGGAAGCACAATTCTTTTGTTCTGAGCAAGCTCACTGTTTGGACCCCACAGGAAACACAGTAGAGAAGATGTGTGCCCTATTCTCAAAAGCAGAGCGAGTTTCTTGTAAGGCGAGCTAGCGTTTGTTTCCCAGTCCTAAGTGGATTGATTCAAATGCAGTTTCTGGTCCTAAGAGCAAGAGTTGTTTTCTGGTAAGAGGAGTCACTATTGTGCTCCCATTGTCATACACAGTGCAAATAGCGCTCGCGTCTGTTCCCAGCAAGTACAGTGTATTTGACTGAAGAGGAGCTACTGTTTTTGTCAGTTTCCTAAGCAGAGTTGAACTAGATATGACCCGTGTGTGTAGGAAGCACAGTTCTTTTGTTCTGAGCAAGCACACTGTTTGGACCCCATAGGAAACACAGTAGAGTAGATGTGTGCCCTATTCTCAAAAGCAGAGTGTGTTTTTTGTAAGGCGAGCTAGCGTTTGTTTCCCAGTCCTAAATGGAGTTGAATCACATGCAGTTTCTGGTCCTACGAGCAAGAGTTGTTTTCTGGTAAGAAGAGTCACTATTGCGCTCCCATTGCCATACACAGTGCAAATAGCACTGGCGTCTGTACCCAGCATGTACAGCGTATTGGACTGAAGAGGATCTTCTGTTTTTTTCAGTTTCCTAAGCTGAGTTGAACTAGATATGGCCCGTGTGTGTAGGAAGCACAGTTCTTTTGTTCTGAGCAAGCTCACATTTCGAACCCCATAGGAAACACAGTAGAGTAGAAGAGTGCATTTTTCTCAAAAGCAGAGTGTCTTTCCTGTAAGGCGAGCTAGCGTTTGTTTCCCAGTCCTAAATGGAGTTGAATCACATGCAGTTTCTGGTCCTACGAGCAAGAGTTTTTTCTGGTAAGGAAAGTCACTATTGCGCTCCCATTGTCATACTCAGGGCAAATAGCACTGGCCTCTGTTCCCAGCATGTACAGTGTATTGTACTAAAGAGGATCTACTGTTCTTGTCAGGTTCCTAAGCAGAGTTGAACTAGATATGGCCCATGAGTGTAGGAAGCACAGTTCTTTTGTACTCAGCAAGCTCTCTGTTCTGGCCATATAGGAAACACAGTAGATTAGAAGAGTGCTCTTTCCTCCAAAGCAGAGTGTGTTTCTTGTAAGGCCAGCTAGAGTTTGTTTCCCAGTCCTAAATGGAGTTGAATCACATGCAGTATCCGTTCCTCTGAGCAAGAGTTGTTTTCTGGTAAATAAAGTCACAATTGCGCTCCCATTGCCAAACACAGGGGAAATAGCACTCGCGTCTGTTCCCAGCAAGTACAGTGTATTGGACTGAAGAGGAGCTACTGTTCTTGTCAGTTTCCTAAGCAGAATTGAACTAGATATGGCCCGTGTGTGTAGGAAGCACAGTTCTTTTGTTCTGAGCAAGCTCACTGTTTGGACCCCATAGGAAACCCAGTAGAGTAGAAGAGTGCTCTTTTCTCAAAAGCAGAGTGTGTTTCTTGTATGGCGAGCTAGCGTTTGTTTCCCAGTCCAAAATGGAGTTGAATCACATGCATTTTCTGGTCCTACGAGCAAGAGTTGTTTTCTGGTAATAAGAGTCACTATTGTGCTCCCATTGCCATACACAGTGCAAATAGCACTGGCGTCTGTACTCAGCATGTACAGTGTATTGGACTGAAGAGGATCTACTGTTTTTGTCAGTTTCCTAAGCAGAATTGAACTAGATATGGCCCGTGTGTGTAGGAAGCACAGTTCTTTTGTTTTGAGCAAGCTCACTGTTTGGACCCCATAGGAAACACAGTAGAGAAGATGTGTGCCCTATTCTCAAAAGCAGAGCGTGTTTCTTGTAAGGCGAGCTAGCG
Organism: Peromyscus eremicus; assembly: GCF_949786415.1. Lineage (NCBI taxonomy): Eukaryota > Metazoa > Chordata > Mammalia > Rodentia > Cricetidae > Peromyscus > Peromyscus eremicus. The sequence continues at coordinate 145,874 of NW_026734675.1, read as the reverse complement.
TTTGTTTCCTAGTCCTAAATGGAGTTGAATCACATCCAGGTTCTGGTCCTACGAGCAAGAGTTGTTTTCTGGTAAGAAGAGTCACTATTGCGCTCCCTTTGCCATACAGAGTGCAAATAGCCCTCGCGTCTGTTCCCAGCAAGTACAGTGTATTGGACTGAAGAGGATCTTCTGTTTTTTTCAGTTTCCTAAGCAGAGTTGAACTAGATATGGCCCGTGTGTGTAGGAAGCACAGTTCTTTTGTTCTGAGCAAGCTCACATTTCGAACCCCATAGGAAACACAGTAGAGTAGAAGAGTGCATTTTTCTCAAAAGCAGAGTGTCTTTCCTGTAAGGCGAGCTAGCGTTTGTTTCCCAGTCCTAAATGGAGTTGAATCACATGCAGTTTCTGGTCCTATGAGCAAGAGTTTTTTCTGGTAATAAGAGTCACTATTGCGCTCCCATTGTCATACTCAGGGCAAATAGCACTGGCCTCTGTTCCCAGCATGTACAGTGTATTGTACTAAAGAGGATCTACTGTTCTTGTCAGGTTCCTAAGCAGAGTTGAACTAGATATGGCCCATGAGTGTAGGAAGCACAGTTCTTTTGTACTCAGCAAGCTCTCTGTTCTGGCCATATAGGAAACACAGTAGATTAGAAGAGTGCTCTTTCCTCCAAAGCAGAGTGTGTTTCTTGTAAGGCCAGCTAGAGTTTGTTTCCCAGTCCTAAATGGAGTTGAATCACATGCAGTATCCGTTCCTCTGAGCAAGAGTTGTTTTCTGGTAAATAAAGTCACAATTGCGCTCCCATTGCCAAACACAGTGGAAATAGCACTCGCGTCTGTTCCCAGCAAGTACAGTGTATTGGACTGAAGAGGAGCTACTGTTCTTGTCAGTTTCCTAAGCAGAATTGAACTAGATATGGCCCGTGTGTGTAGGAAGCACAGTTCTTTTGTTCTGAGCAAGCTCACTGTTTGGACCCCATAGGAAACACAGTAGAGTAGAAGAGTGCTCTTTTCTCAAAACCAGAGTGTGTTTCTTGTATGGCGAGCTAGCGTTTGTTTCCCAGTCCAAAATGGAGTTGAATCACATGCATTTTCTGGTCCTACGAGCAAGAGTTGTTTTCTGGTAATAAGAGTCACTATTGTGCTCCCATTGCCATACACAGTGCAAATAGCACTGGCGTCTGTACTCAGCATGTACAGTGTATTGGACTGAAGAGGATCTACTGTTTTTGTCAGTTTCCTAAGCAGAATTGAACTAGATATGGCCCGTGTGTGTAGGAAGCACAGTTCTTTTGTTTTGAGCAAGCTCACTGTTTGGATCCCATAGGAAACACAGTAGAGAAGATGTGTGCCCTATTCTCAAAAGCAGAGCGTGTTTCTTGTAAGGCTAGCAAGAGTTTGTTTCCTAGTCCTAAATGGAGTTGAATCACATCCAGGTTCTGGTCCTACGAGCAAGAGTTGTTTTCTGGTAAGAAGAGTCACTATTGCGCTCCCTTTGCCATACACAGTGCAAATAGCCCTCGCGTCTGTTCCCAGCAAGTACAGTGTATTGGACTGAAGAGGAGCTACTGTTCTTTTCAGTTTCCTAAGCAGAGTTGAACTAGATATGGTTCATGTGTGTAGGAAGCACAGTTCTTTTGTACTCAGCAAGCTCACTGTTCTGGCCCTATAGGAAACACAGAAGAGTAGAAGAGTGCTCTTTCCTCAAAAGCAGAGTGTGTTTTTTGTAAGGCGAGCTAGCGTTTGTTTCACAGTCCTAAATGGAGTTGAATCACATGCAGTTTCCGTTCCTACGAGCAAGAGTTGTTTTCTGGTAAGGAAAGTCACTATTGCGCTCCCATTGCCATACACAGTGCAATTAGCACTCGCGTCTGTTCTCAGCAAGTACAGTGTATTGGACTGAAGAGGAGCTACTCTTCATGTCAGTTTCCTAAGCAGAATTGAACTAGATATGGCCCGTGTGTGTAGGAAGCACAGTTCTTTTGTTCTGAGCAAGCTCACTGTTTGGACCCCATAGGAAACACAGTAGAGTAGAAGAGTGCTCTTTTCTCAAAAGCAGAATGTGTGTCTTGTAAGGCGAGCTAGCGTTTGTTTCCTAGTCCTAAATGGAGTTGAATCACATGCAGTTTCTGGTCCTACGAGCAAGAGTTGTTTTCTGGTAAGAAGAGTCACTATTGCGCTCCCATTGCCATACACAGTGCAAATAGCACTGGCGTCTGTACCCAGCATGTACAGCGTATTGGACTGAAGAGGATCTTCTGTTTTTTTCAGTTTCCTAAGCAGAGTTGAACTAGATATGGCCCGTGTGTGTAGGAAGCACAGTTCTTTTGTTCTGAGCAAGCTCACTGTTCTGGCCCTGTAGGAAACACAGTAGATTAGAAGAGTGCTCTTTCCTCCAAAGCAGAGTGTGTTTCTTGTAAGGCCAGCTAGAGTTTGTTTCCCAGTCTTAAATGGAGTTGAATCACATGCAGTTTCCGTTCCTATGAGCAAGAGTTGTTTTCTGGTAAGGAAAGTCACTATTGTGTTCCATTGCCAAACGCAGTGCAAATAGCACTCGCGTCTGTTCCCAGCAAGTACAGTGTATTGGACTGAAGAGGAGCTACTGTTCTTGTCAGTTTCCTAAGCAAATTTGAACTAGATATGGCCCGTGTGTGTAGGAAGCACAGTTCTTTTGTTCTGAGCAAGCTCACTGTTTGGATCCCATAGGAAACACAGTAGAGTAGAAGAGTGCTCTTTTCTCAAAAGCAGAGTGTGTTTCTTGTAAGGCGAGCTAGAATTTGTTTCCCAATCCTAAATGGAGTTGAATCACATCCAGGTTCTGGTCCTACGAGCAAGAGTTGTTTTCTGGTAAGAAGAGTCACTATTGCGCTCCCTTTGCCATACACAGTGCAAATAGCCCTCGCGTCTGTTCAGAGCAACTACAGTGTATTGGACTGAAGAGGAGCTACTGTTCTTGTCAGTTTCCTAAGCAGAGTTGAACTAGATATGGCCCATGTGTGTAGGAAGCACAGTTCTTTTGTACTCAGCAAGCTCACTGTTCTGGCCATATAGGAAACACAGTAGAGTAGAAGAGTGCTCTTTCCTCAAAGCAGAGTGTGTTTTTTGTAAGGCAAGCTAGCGTTTGTTTCGCAGTCCTAAATGGAGTTGAATCTCATGCAGTTTCCGTTCCTACGAGCAAGAGTTGTTTTCTGGTAAGGAAAGTCACTATTGCGCTCCCATTGCCATACACAGTGCAATTAGCACTCGCGCCTTTTCCCAGCAAGTACAGTGTATTGGACTGAAGAGGAGCTACTGTTCTTGTCAGTTTCCTAAGCAGAATTGAACTAGATATGGCCGTGTGTGTAGGAAGCACAGTTCTTTTGTTCTGAGCAAGCTCACTGTTTGGACCCCATTGGAAACACAGTAGAGTAGAAGAGTGCTCTTTTCTCAAAACCAGAGTCTGTTTCTTGTAAGGCGAGCTAGCGTTTGTTTCCCAGTCCTAAATGGAGTTGAATCACATGCAGTTTCTGGTCCTACGAGCAAGAGTTGTTTTCTGGTTAGAAGAGTCACTATTGCGCTCCCATTGCCATACACAGTGCAAATAGCACTGGCGTCTGTACCCAGCATGTACAGCGTATTGGACTGAAGAGGATGTTCTGTTCTTTTCAGTTTCCTAAGCAGAGTTGAACTAGATATGGCCCCTGTGTGTAGGAAGCACAGTTCTTTTGTTCTGAGCAAGCTCACATTTCGAACTTTATACGAAACACAGTAGAGTAGAAGAGTGCATTTTTCTCAAAAGCAGAGTTTGTTTCTTGTAAGGCGAGCTAGCGTTTGTTTCCCAGTCCTAAATGGAGTTGAATCACATGCAGTTTCTGATCCTACGAGCAAGAGTTTTTTCTGGTAATAAGAGTCTCTATTGCGCTCCCAATGTCATACTCAGGGCAAATAGCACTGGCCTCTGTTCCCAGCATGTACAGTGTATTGGACTGAAGAGGAGCTACTGTTTTTGTCAGTTTCCTAAGCAGAGTTGAACTAGATATGATCTGTGTGTGTAGGAAGCACAATTCTTTTGTTCTGAGCAAGCTCACTGTTTGGACCCCACAGGAAACACAGTAGAGAAGATGTGTGCCCTATTCTCAAAAGCAGAGCGAGTTTCTTGTAAGGCGAGCTAGCGTTTGTTTCCCAGTCCTAAGTGGATTGATTCAAATGCAGTTTCTGGTCCTAAGAGCAAGAGTTGTTTTCTGGTAAGAGGAGTCACTATTGTGCTCCCATTGTCATACACAGTGCAAATAGCGCTCGCGTCTGTTCCCAGCAAGTACAGTGTATTTGACTGAAGAGGAGCTACTGTTTTTGTCAGTTTCCTAAGCAGAGTTGAACTAGATATGACCCGTGTGTGTAGGAAGCACAGTTCTTTTGTTCTGAGCAAGCACACTGTTTGGACCCCATAGGAAACACAGTAGAGTAGATGTGTGCCCTATTCTCAAAAGCAGAGTGTGTTTTTTGTAAGGCGAGCTAGCGTTTGTTTCGCAGTCCTAAATGGAGTTGAATCACATGCAGTTTCCGTTCCTACGAGCAAGAGTTGTTTTCTGGTAAGGAAAGTCACTATTGTGCTCCCATTGCCATACACAGTGCAATTAGCACTCGCGTCTGTTCCCAGCAAGTACAGTGTATTGGACTGAAGAGGATCTACTGTTCTTGTCAGTTTCCTAAGCAGAATTGAACTAGATATGGCCCGTGTGTGTAGGAAGCACAGTTCTTTTGTTCTGAGCAAGCTCACTGTTTGGACCCCATAGGAAACACAGTAGAGTAGAAGAGTGCTCTTTTCTCAAAAGCAGAATGTGTGTCTTGTAAGGCGAGCTAGCGTTTGTTTCCCAGTCCTAAATGGAGTTGAATCACATGCAGTTTCTGGTCCTACGAGCAAGAGTTGTTTTCTGGTAAGAAGAGTCACTATTGCGCTCCCATTGCCATACACAGTGCAAATAGCACTGGCGTCTGTACCCAGCATGTACAGCGTATTGGACTGAAGAGGATCTTCTGTTTTTTTCAGTTTCCTAAGCAGAGTTGAACTAGATATGGCCCGTGTGTGTAGGAAGCACAGTTCTTTTGTTCTGAGCAAGCTCACATTTCGAACCCCATAGGAAACACAGTAGAGTAGAAGAGTGCATTTTTCTCAAAAGCAGAGTGTCTTTCCTGTAAGGCGAGCTAGCGTTTGTTTCCCAGTCCTAAATGGAGTTGAATCACATGCAGTTTCTGGTCCTACGAGCAAGAGTTTTTTCTGGTAATAAGAGTCACTATTGCGCTCCCATTGTCATACTCAGGGCAAATAGCACTGGCCTCTGTTTCTAGCATGTACAGTGTATTGTACTAAAGAGGATCTACTGTTCTTGTCAGGTTCCTAAGCAGAGTTGAACTAGATATGGCCCATGAGTGTAGGAAGCACAGTTCTTTTGTACTCAGCAAGCTCTCTGTTCTGGCCATATAGGAAACACAGTAGATTAGAAGAGTGCTCTTTCCTCCAAAGCAGAATGTGTTTCTTGTAAGGCCAGCTTGAGTTTGTTTCCCAGTCCTAAATGGAGTTGAATCACATGCAGTATCCGTTCCTCTGAGCAAGAGTTGTTTTCTGGTAAATAAAGTCACAATTGCGCTCCCATTGCCAAACACAGTGGAAATAGCACTCGCGTCTGTTCCCAGCAAGTACAGTGTATTGGACTGAAGAGGAGCTACTGTTCTTGTCAGTTTCCTAAGCAGAATTGAACTAGATATGGCCCGTGTGTGTAGGAAGCACAGTTCTTTTGTTCTGAGCAAGCTCACTGGTTGGACCCCATAGGAAACCCAGTAGAGTAGAAGAGTGCTCTTTTCTCAAAAGCAGAGTGTGTTTCTTGTATGGCGAGCTAGCGTTTGTTTCCCAGTCCAAAATGGAGTTGAATCACATGCATTTTCTGGTCCTACGAGCAAGAGTTGTTTTCTGGTAATAAGAGTCACTATTGTGCTCCCATTGCCATACACAGTGCAAATAGCACTGGCGTCTGTACTCAGCATGTACAGTGTATTGGACTGAAGAGGATCTACTGTTTTTGTCAGTTTCCTAAGCAGAATTGAACTAGATATGGCCCGTGTGTGTAGGAAGCACAATTCTTTTGTTTTGAGCAAGCTCACTGTTTGGACCCCATAGGAAACACAGTAGAGAAGATGTGTGCCCTATTCTCAAAAGCAGAACGTGTTTCTTGTAAGGCGAGCTAGCGTTTGTTTCCTAGTCCTAAATGGAGTTGAATCACATCCAGGTTCTGGTCCTACGAGCAAGAGTTGTTTTCTGGTAAGAAGAGTCACTATTGCGCTCCCTTTGCCATACAGAGTGCAAATAGCCCTCGCGTCTGTTCCCAGCAAGTACAGTGTATTGGACTGAAGAGGATCTTCTGTTTTTTTCAGTTTCCTAAGCAGAGTTGAACTAGATATGGCCCGTGTGTGTAGGAAGCACAGTTCTTTTGTTCTGAGCAAGCTCACATTTCGAACCCCATAGGAAACACAGTAGAGTAGAAGAGTGCATTTTTCTCAAAAGCAGAGTGTCTTTCCTGTAAGGCGAGCTAGCGTTTGTTTCCCAGTCCTAAATGGAGTTGAATCACATGCAGTTTCTGGTCCTACGAGCAAGAGTTTTTTCTGGTAATAAGAGTCACTATTGCGCTCCCATTGTCATACTCAGGGCAAATAGCACTGGCCTCTGTTCCCAGCATGTACAGTGTATTGTACTAAAGAGGATCTACTGTTCTTGTCAGGTTCCTAAGCAGAGTTGAACTAGATATGGCCCATGAGTGTAGGAAGCACAGTTCTTTTGTACTCAGCAAGCTCTCTGTTCTGGCCATATAGGAAACACAGTAGATTAGAAGAGTGCTCTTTCCTCCAAAGCAGAGTGTGTTTCTTGTAAGGCCAGCTAGAGTTTGTTTCCCAGTCCTAAATGGAGTTGAATCACATGCAGTATCCGTTCCTCTGAGCAAGAGTTGTTTTCTGGTAAATAAAGTCACAATTGCGCTCCCATTGCCAAACACAGTGGAAATAGCACTCGCGTCTGTTCCCAGCAAGTACAGTGTATTGGACTGAAGAGGAGCTACTGTTCTTGTCAGTTTCCTAAGCAGAATTGAACTAGATATGGCCCGTGTGTGTAGGAAGCACAGTTCTTTTGTTCTGAGCAAGCTCACTGTTTGGACCCCATAGGAAACCCAGTAGAGTAGAAGAGTGCTCTTTTCTCAAAAGCAGAGTGTGTTTCTTGTATGGCGAGCTAGCGTTTGTTTCCCAGTCCAAAATGGAGTTGAATCACATGCATTTTCTGGTCCTACGAGCAAGAGTTGTTTTCTGGTAATAAGAGTCACTATTGTGCTCCCATTGCCATACACAGTGCAAATAGCACTGGCGTCTGTACTCAGAATGTACAGTGTATTGGACTGAAGAGGATCTACTTTTTTTGTCAGTTTCCTAAGCAGAATTGAACTAGATATGGCCCGTGTGTGTAGGAAGCACAGTTCTTTTGTTTTGAGCAAGCTCACTGTTTGGATCCCATAGGAAACACAGTAGAGAAGATGTGTGCCCTATTCTCAAAAGCAGAGCGTGTTTCTTGTAAGGCGAGCTAGCGTTTGTTTCCTAGTCCTAAATGGAGTTGAATCACATCCAGGTTCTGGTCCTACGAGCAAGAGTTGTTTTCTGGTAAGAAGAGTCACTATTGCGCTCCCTTTGCCATACACAGTTCAAATAGCCCTCGCGTCTGTTCCCAGCAAGTACAGTGTATTGGACTGAAGAGGAGCTACTGTTCTTTTCAGTTTCCTAAGCAGAGTTGAACTAGATATGGTTCATGTGTGTAGGAAGCACAGTTCTTTTGTACTCAGCAAGCTCACTGTTCTGGCCCTTTAGGAAACACAGAAGAGTAGAAGAGTGCTCTTTCCTCAAAAGCAGAGTGTGTTTTTTGTAAGGCGAGCTAGCGTTTGTTTCGCAGTCCTAAATGGAGTTGAATCACATGCAGTTTCCGTTCCTACGAGCAAGAGTTGTTTTCTGGTAAGGAAAGTCACTATTGCGCTCCCATTGCCATACACAGTGCAATTAGCACTCGCGTCTGTTCTCAGCAAGTACAGTGTATTGGACTGAAGAGGAGCTACTGTTCTTGTCAGTTTCCTAAGCAGAATTGAACTAGATATGGCCCGTGTGTGTAGGAAGCACAGTTCTTTTGTTCTGAGCAAGCTCACTGTTTGGACCCCATAGGAAACACAGTAGAGTAGAAGAGTGCTCTTTTCTCAAAAGCAGAATGTGTGTCTTGTAAGGCGAGCTAGCGTTTGTTTCCCAGTCCTAAATGGAGTTGAATCACATGCAGTTTCTGGTCCTACGAGCAAGAGTTGTTTTCTGGTAAGAAGAGTCACTATTGCGCTCCCATTGCCATACACAGTGCAAATAGCACTGGCGTCTGTACCCAGCATGTACAGCGTATTGGACTGAAGAGGATCTTCTGTTTTTTTCAGTTTCCTAAGCAGAGTTGAACTAGATATGGCCCGTGTGTGTAGGAAGCACAGTTCTTTTGTTCTGAGCAAGCTCACATTTCGAACCCCATAGGAAACACAGTAGAGTAGAAGAGTGCATTTTTCTCAAAAGCAGAGTGTCTTTCCTGTAAGGCGAGCTAGCGTTTGTTTCCCAGTCCTAAATGGAGTTGAATCACATGCAGTTTCTGGTCCTACGAGCAAGAGTTTTTTCTGGTAATAAGAGTCACTATTGCGCTCCCATTGTCATACTCAGGGCAAATAGCACTGGCCTCTGTTCCCAGCATGTACAGTGTATTGTACTAAAGAGGATCTACTGTTCTTGTCAGGTTCCTAAGCAGAGTTGAACTAGATATGGCCCATGAGTGTAGGAAGCACAGTTCTTTTGTACTCAGCAAGCTCTCTGTTCTGGCCATATAGGAAACACAGTAGATTAGAAGAGTGCTCTTTCCTCCAAAGCAGAGTGTGTTTCTTGTAAGGCCAGCTAGAGTTTGTTTCCCAGTCCTAAATGGAGTTGAATCACATGCAGTATCCGTTCCTCTGAGCAAGAGTTGTTTTCTGGTAAATAAAGTCACAATTGCGCTCCCATTGCCAAACACAGTGGAAATAGCACTCGCGTCTGTTCCCAGCAAGTACAGTGTATTGGACTGAAGAGGAGCTACTGTTCTTGTCAGTTTCCTAAGCAGAATTGAACTAGATATGGCCCGTGTGTGTAGGAAGCACAGTTCTTTTGTTCTGAGCAAGCTCACTGTTTGGACCCCATAGGAAACCCAGTAGAGTAGAAGAGTGCTCTTTTCTCAAAAGCAGAGTGTGTTTCTTGTATGGCGAGCTAGCGTTTGTTTCCCAGTCCAAAATGGAGTTGAATCACATGCATTTTCTGGTCCTACGAGCAAGAGTTGTTTTCTGGTAATAAGAGTCACTATTGTGCTCCCATTGCCATACACAGTGCAAATAGCACTGGCGTCTGTACTCAGCATGTACAGTGTATTGGACTGAAGAGGATCTACTGTTTTTGTCAGTTTCCTAAGCAGAATTGAACTAGATATGGCCCGTGTGTGTAGGAAGCACAGTTCTTTTGTTTTGAGCAAGCTCACTGTTTGGATCCCATAGGAAACACAGTAGAGAAGATGTGTGCCCTATTCTCAAAAGCAGAGCGTGTTTCTTGTAAGGCGAGCTAGCGTTTGTTTCCTAGTCCTAAATGGAGTTGAATCACATCCAGGTTCTGGTCCTACGAGCAAGAGTTGTTTTCTGGTAAGAAGAGTCACTATTGCGCTCCCTTTGCCATACACAGTGCAAACAGCCCTCGCGTCTGTTCCCAGCAAGTACAGTGTATTGGACTGAAGAGGAGCTACTGTTCTTTTCAGTTTCCTAAGCAGAGTTGAACTAGATATGGTCGATGTGTGTAGGAAGCACAGTTCTTTTGTACTCAGCAAGCTCACTGTTCTGGCCCTATAGGAAACACAGAAGAGTAGAAGAGTGCTCTTTCCTCAAAAGCAGAGTGTGTTTTTTGTAAGGCGAGCTAGCGTTTGTTTCGCAGTCCTAAATGGAGTTGAATCACATGCAGTTTCCGTTCCTACGAGCAAGAGTTGTTTTCTGGTAAGGAAAGTCACTATTGCGCTCCCATTGCCATACACAGTGCAATTAGCACTCGCGTCTGTTCTCAGCAAGTACAGTGTATTGGACTGAAGAGGAGCTACTGTTCTTGTCAGTTTCCTAAGCAGAATTGAACTAGATATGGCCCGTGTGTGTAGGAAGCACAGTTCTTTTGTTCTGAGCAAGCTCACTGTTTGGACCCCATAGGAAACACAGTAGAGTAGAAGAGTGCTCTTTTCTCAAAAGCAGAGTGTGTTTCTTGTAAGGCGAGCTAGCGTTTGTTTCCCAGTCCTAAATGGAGTTGAATCACATGCAGTTTCTGGTCCTACGAGCAAGAGTTGTTTTCTGGTAAGAAGAGTCACTATTGCGCTCCCATTGCCATACTCAGTGCAAATAGCACTGGCGTCTGTACCCAGCATGTACAGCGTATTGGACTGAAGAGGATGTTCTGTTCTTTTCAGTTTCCTAAGCAGAGTGAACTAGATATGGCCCGTGTGTGTAAGAAGCACAGTTCTTTTGTTCTGAGCAAGCTCACTGTTCTGGCCCTATAGGAAACACAGTAGATTAGAAGAGTGCTCTTTCCTCCAAAGCAAAGTGTGTTTCTTGTAAGGCCAGCTAGAGTTTGTTTCCCAGTCTTAAATGGAGTTGAATCACATGCAGTTTCCGTTCCTATGAGCAAGAGTTGTTTTCTGGTAAGGAAAGTCACTATTGTGTTCCATTGCCAAACGCAGTGCAAATAGCACTCGCGTCTGTTCCCAGCAAGTACAGTGTATTGGACTGAAGAGGAGCTACTGTTCTTGTCAGTTTCCTAAGCAAATTTGAACTAGATATGGCCCGTGTGTGTAGGAAGCACAGTTCTTTTGTTCTGAGCAAGCTCACTGTTTGGATCCCATAGGAAACACAGTAGAGTAGAAGAGTGCTCTTTTCTCAAAAGCAGAGTGTGTTTCTTGTAAGGCGAGCTAGAATTTGTTTCCCAATCCTAAATGGAGTTGAATCACATCCAGGTTCTGGTCCTACGAGCAAGAGTTGTTTTCTGGTAAGAAGAGTCACTATTGCGCTCCCTTTGCCATACACAGTCAAATAGCCCTCGCGTCTGTTCAGAGCAACTACAGTGTATTGGACTGAAGAGGAGCTACTGTTCTTGTCAGTTTCCTAAGCAGAGTTGAACTAGATATGGCCCATGTGTGTAGGAAGCACAGTTCTTTTGTACTCAGCAAGCTCACTGTTCTGGCCATATAGGAAACACAGTAGAGTAGAAGAGTGCTCTTTCCTCAAAGCAGAGTGTGTTTTTTGTAAGGCAAGCTAGCGTTTGTTTCGCAGTCCTAAATGGAGTTGAATCTCATGCAGTTTCCGTTCCTACGAGCAAGAGTTGTTTTCTGGTAAGGAAAGTCACTATTGCGCTCCCATTGCCATACACAGTGCAATTAGCACTCGCGCCTTTTCCCAGCAAGTACAGTGTATTGGACTGAAGAGGAGCTACTGTTCTTGTCAGTTTCCTAAGCAGAATTGAACTAGATATGGCCCGTGTGTGTAGGAAGCACAGTTCTTTTGTTCTGAGCAAGCTCACTGTTTGGACCCCATAGGAAACACAGTAGAGTAGAAGAGTGCTCTTTTCTCAAAACCAGAGTCTGTTTCTTGTAAGGCGAGCTAGCGTTTGTTTCCCAGTCCTAAATGGAGTTGAATCACATGCAGTTTCTGGTCCTACGAGCAAGAGTTGTTTTCTGGTTAGAAGAGTCACTATTGCGCTCCCATTGCCATACACAGTGCAAATAGCACTGGCGTCTGTACCCAGCATGTACAGCGTATTGGACTGAAGAGGATGTTCTGTTCTTTTCAGTTTCCTAAGCAGAGTTGAACTAGATATGGCCCCTGTGTGTAGGAAGCACAGTTCTTTTGTTCTGAGCAAGCTCACATTTCGAACTTTATACGAAACACAGTAGAGTAGAAGAGTGCATTTTTCTCAAAAGCAGAGTGTGTTTCTTGTAAGGCGAGCTAGCGTTTGTTTCCCAGTCCTAAATGGAGTTGAATCACATGCAGTTTCTGATCCTACGAGCAAGAGTTTTTTCTGGTAATAAGAGTCTCTATTGCGCTCCCAATGTCATACTCAGGGCAAATAGCACTGGCCTCTGTTCCCAGCATGTACAGTGTATTGGACTGAAGAGGAGCTACTGTTTTTGTCAGTTTCCTAAGCAGAGTTGAACTAGATATGATCCGTGTGTGTAGGAAGCACAATTCTTTTGTTCTGAGCAAGCTCACTGTTTGGACCCCACAGGAAACACAGTAGAGAAGATGTGTGCCCTATTCTCAAAAGCAGAGCGAGTTTCTTATAAGGCGAGCTAGCGTTTGTTTCCCAGTCCTAAGTGGATTGATTCAAATGCAGTTTCTGGTCCTAAGAGCAAGAGTTGTTTTCTGGTAAGAGGAGTCACTATTGTGCTCCCATTGTCATACACAGTGCAAATAGCGCTCGCGTCTGTTCCCAGCAAGTACAGTGTATTGGACTGAAGAGGAGCTACTGTTTTTGTCAGTTTCCTAAGCAGAGTTGAACTAGATATGACCCGTGTGTGTAGGAAGCACAGTTCTTTTGTTCTGAGCAAGCACACTGTTTGGACCCCATAGGAAACACAGTAGAGTAGATGTGTGCTCTATTCTCAAAAGCAGAGTGTGTTTTTTGTAAGGCGAGCTAGCGTTTGTTTCGCAGTCCTAAATGGAGTTGAATCACATGCAGTTTCCGTTCCTACGAGCAAGAGTTGTTTTCTGGTAAGGAAAGTCACTATTGTGCTCCCATTGCCATACACAGTGCAATTAGCACTCGCGTCTGTTCCCAGCAAGTACAGTGTATTGGACTGAAGAGGATCTACTGTTCTTGTCAGTTTCCTAAGCAGAATTGAACTAGATATGGCCCGTGTGTGTAGGAAGCACAGTTCTTTTGTTCTGAGCAAGCTCACTGTTTGGACCCCATAGGAAACACAGTAGAGTAGAAGAGTGCTCTTTTCTCAAAAGCAGAATGTGTGTCTTGTAAGGCGAGCTAGCGTTTGTTTCCCAGTCCTAAATGGAGTTGAATCACATGCAGTTTCTGGTCCTACGAGCAAGAGTTGTTTTCTGGTAAGAAGAGTCACTATTGCGCTCCCATTGCCATACACAGTGCAAATAGCACTGGCGTCTGTACCCAGCATGTACAGCGTATTGGACTGAAGAGGATCTTCTGTTTTTTTCAGTTTCCTAAGCAGAGTTGAACTAGATATGGCCCGTGTGTGTAGGAAGCACAGTTCTTTTGTTCTGAGCAAGCTCACATTTCGAACCCCATAGGAAACACAGTAGAGTAGAAGAGTGCATTTTTCTCAAAAGCAGAGTGTCTTTCCTGTAAGGCGAGCTAGCGTTTGTTTCCCAGTCCTAAATGGAGTTGAATCACATGCAGTTTCTGGTCCTATGAGCAAGAGTTGTTTTCTGGTAATAAGAGTCACTATTGCGCTCCCATTGTCATACTCAGGGCAAATAGCACTGGCCTCTGTTCCCAGCATGTACAGTGTATTGTACTAAAGAGGATCTACTGTTCTTGTCAGGTTCCTAAGCAGAGTTGAACTAGATATGGCCCATGAGTGTAGGAAGCACAGTTCTTTTGTACTCAGCAAGCTCTCTGTTCTGGCCATATAGGAAACACAGTAGATTAGAAGAGTGCTCTTTCCTCCAAAGCAGAGTGTGTTTCTTGTAAGGCCAGCTAGAGTTTGTTTCCCAGTCCTAAATGGAGTTGAATCACATGCAGTATCCGTTCCTCTGAGCAAGAGTTGTTTTCTGGTAAATAAAGTCACAATTGCGCTCCCATTGCCAAACACAGTGGAAATAGCACTCGCGTCTGTTCCCAGCAAGTACAGTGTATTGGACTGAAGAGGAGCTACTGTTCTTGTCAGTTTCCTAAGCAGAATTGAACTAGATATGGCCCGTGTGTGTAGGAAGCACAGTTCTTTTGTTCTGAGCAAGCTCACTGTTTGGACCCCATAGGAAACACAGTAGAGTAGAAGAGTGCTCTTTTCTCAAAAGCAGAGTGTGTTTCTTGTATGGCGAGCTAGCGTTTGTTTCCCAGTCCAAAATGGAGTTGAATCACATGCATTTTCTGGTCCTACGAGCAAGAGTTGTTTTCTGGTAATAAGAGTCACTATTGTGCTCCCATTGCCATACACAGTGCAAATAGCACTGGCGTCTGTACTCAGCATGTACAGTGTATTGGACTGAAGAGGATCTACTGTTCTTGTCAGTTTCCTAAGCAGAATTGAACTAGATATGGCCCGTGTGTGTAGGAAGCACAGTTCTTTTGTTTTGAGCAAGCTCACTGTTTGGATCCCATAGGAAACACAGTAGAGAAGATGTGTGCCCTATTCTCAAAAGCAGAGCATGTTTCTTGTAAGGCTAGCAAGAGTTTGTTTCCTAGTCCTAAATGGAGTTGAATCACATCCAGGTTCTGGTCCTACGAGCAAGAGTTGTTTTCTGGTAAGAAGAGTCACTATTGTGCTCCCTTTGCCATACACAGTGCAAACAGCCCTCGCGTCTGTTCCCAGCAAGTACAGTGTATTGGACTGAAGAGGAGCTACTGTTCTTTTCAGTTTCCTAAGCAGAGTTGAACTAGATATGGTTCATGTGTGTAGGAAGCACAGTTCTTTTGTACTCAGCAAGCTCACTGTTCTGGCCCTATAGGAAACACAGAAGAGTAGAAGAGTGCTCTTTCCTCAAAAGCAGAGTGTGTTTTTTGTAAGGCGAGCTAGCGTTTGTTTCACAGTCCTAAATGGAGTTGAATCACATGCAGTTTCCGTTCCTACGAGCAAGAGTTGTTTTCTGGTAAGGAAAGTCACTATTGCGCTCCCATTGCCATACACAGTGCAATTAGCACTCGCGTCTGTTCTCAGCAAGTACAGTGTATTGGACTGAAGAGGAGCTACTCTTCATGTCAGTTTCCTAAGCAGAATTGAACTAGATATGGCCCGTGTGTGCAGGAAGCACAGTTCTTTTGTTCTGAGCAAGCTCACTGTTTGGACCCCATAGGAAACACAGTAGAGTAGAAGAGTGCTCTTTTCTCAAAAGCAGAATGTGTGTCTTGTAAGGCGAGCTAGCGTTTGTTTCCCAGTCCTAAATGGAGTTGAATCACATGCAGTTTCTGGTCCTACGAGCAAGAGTTGTTTTCTGGTAAGAAGAGTCACTATTGCGCTCCCATTGCCATACACAGTGCAAATAGCACTGGCGTCTGTACCCACCATGTACAGCGTATTGGACTGAAGAGGATCTTCTGTTTTTTTCAGTTTCCTAAGCAGAGTTGAACTAGATATGGCCCGTGTGTGTAGGAAGCACAGTTCTTTTGTTCTGAGCAAGCTCACTGTTCTGGCCCTGTAGGAAACACAGTAGATTAGAAGAGTGCTCTTTCCTCCAAAGCAGAGTGTGTTTCTTGTAAGGCCAGCTAGAGTTTGTTTCCCAGTCTTAAATGGAGTTGAGTCACATGCAGTTTCCGTTCCTATGAGCAAGAGTTGTTTTCTGGTAAGGAAAGTCACTATTGTGTTCCATTGCCAAACGCAGTGCAAATAGCACTCGCGTCTGTTCCCAGCAAGTACAGTGTATTGGACTGAAGAGGAGCTACTGTTCTTGTCAGTTTCCTAAGTAAATTTGAACTAGATATGGCCCGTGTGTGTAGGAAGCACAGTTCTTTTGTTCTGAGCAAGCTCACTGTTTGGATCCCATAGGAAACACAGTAGAGTAGAAGAGTGCTCTTTTCTCAAAAGCAGAGTGTGTTTCTTGTAAGGCGAGCTAGAATTTGTTTCCCAATCCTAAATGGAGTTGAATCACATCCAGGTTCTGGTCCTACGAGCAAGAGTTGTTTTCTGGTAAGAAGAGTCACTATTGCGCTCCCTTTGCCATACACAGTGCAAATAGCCCTCGCGTCTGTTCAGAGCAACTACAGTGTATTGGACTGAAGAGGAGCTACTGTTCTTGTCAGTTTCCTAAGCAGAGTTGAACTAGATATGGCCCATGTGTGTAGGAAGCACAGTTCTTTTGTACTCAGCAAGCTCACTGTTCTGGCCATATAGGAAACACAGTAGAGTAGAAGAGTGCTCTTTCCTCAAAGCAGAGTGTGTTTTTTGTAAGGCAAGCTAGCGTTTGTTTCGCAGTCCTAAATGGAGTTGAATCTCATGCAGTTTCCGTTCCTACGAGCAAGAGTTGTTTTCTGGTAAGGAAAGTCACTATTGCGCTCCCATTGCCATACACAGTGCAATTAGCACTCGCGCCTTTTCCCAGCAAGTACAGTGTATTGGACTGAAGAGGAGCTACTGTTCTTGTCAGTTTCCTAAGCAGAATTGAACTAGATATGGCCCGTGTGTGTAGGAAGCACAGTTCTTTTGTTCTGAGCAAGCTCACTGTTTGGACCCCATTGGAAACACAGTAGAGTAGAAGAGTGCTCTTTTCTCAAAACCAGAGTCTGTTTCTTGTAAGGCGAGCTAGCGTTTGTTTCCCAGTCCTAAATGGAGTTGAATCACATGCAGTTTCTGGTCCTACGAGCAAGAGTTGTTTTCTGGTTAGAAGAGTCACTATTGCGCTCCCATTGCCATACACAGTTCAAATAGCACTGGCGTCTGTACCCAGCATGTACAGCGTATTGGACTGAAGAGGATGTTCTGTTCTTTTCAGTTTCCTAAGCAGAGTTGAACTAGATATGGCCCCTGTGTGTAGGAAGCACAGTTCTTTTGTTCTGAGCAAGCTCACATTTCGAACTTTATACGAAACACAGTAGAGTAGAAGAGTGCATTTTTCTCAAAAGCAGAGTGTGTTTCTTGTAAGGCGAGCTAGCGTTTGTTTCCCAGTCCTAAATGGAGTTGAATCACATGCAGTTTCTGATCCTACGAGCAAGAGTTTTTTCTGGTAATAAGAGTCTCTATTGCGCTCCCAATGTCATACTCAGGGCAAATAGCACTGGCCTCTGTTCCCAGCATGTACAGTGTATTGGACTGAAGAGGAGCTACTGTTTTTGTCAGTTTCCTAAGCAGAGTTGAACTAGATATGATCCGTGTGTGTAGGAAGCACAATTCTTTTGTTCTGAGCAAGCTCACTGTTTGGACCCCACAGGAAACACAGTAGAGAAGATGTGTGCCCTATTCTCAAAAGCAGAGCGAGTTTCTTGTAAGGCGAGCTAGCGTTTGTTTCCCAGTCCTAAGTGGATTGATTCAAATGCAGTTTCTGGTCCTAAGAGCAAGAGTTGTTTTCTGGTAAGAGGAGTCACTATTGTGCTCCCATTGTCATACACAGTGCAAATAGCGCTCGCGTCTGTTCCCAGCAAGTACAGTGTATTTGACTGAAGAGAAGCTACTGTTCTTGTCAGTTTCCTAAGCAGAGTTGAACTAGATATGACCCGTGTGTGTAGGAAGCACAGTTCTTTTGTTCTGAGCAAGCACACTGTTTGGACCCCATAGGAAACACAGTAGAGTAGATGTGTGCCCTATTCTCAAAAGCAGAGTGTGTTTTTTGTAAGGCGAGCTAGCGTTTGTTTCGCAGTCCTAAATGGAGTTGAATCACATGCAGTTTCCGTTCCTACGAGCAAGAGTTGTTTTCTGGTAAGGAAAGTCACTATTGTGCTCCCATTGCCATACACAGTGCAATTAGCACTCGCGTCTGTTCCCAGCAAGTACAGTGTATTGGACTGAAGAGGATCTACTGTTCTTGTCAGTTTCCTAAGCAGAATTGAACTAGATATGGCCCGTGTGTGTAGGAAGCACAGTTCTTTTGTTCTGAGCAAGCTCACTGTTTGGACCCCATAGGAAACACAGTAGAGTAGAAGAGTGCTCTTTTCTCAAAAGCAGAATGTGTGTCTTGTAAGGCGAGCTAGCGTTTGTTTCCCAGTCCTAAATGGAGTTGAATCACATGCAGTTTCTGGTCCTACGAGCAAGAGTTGTTTTCTGGTAAGAAGAGTCACTATTGCGCTCCCATTGCCATACACAGTGCAAATAGCACTGGCGTCTGTACCCAGCATGTACAGCGTATTGGACTGAAGAGGATCTTCTGTTTTTTTCAGTTTCCTAAGCAGAGTTGAACTAGATATGGCCCGTGTGTGTAGGAAGCACAGTTCTTTTGTTCTGAGCAAGCTCACATTTCGAACCCCATAGGAAACACAGTAGAGTAGAAGAGTGCATTTTTCTCAAAAGCAGAGTGTCTTTCCTGTAAGGCGAGCTAGCGTTTGTTTCCCAGTCCTAAATGGAGTTGAATCACATGCAGTTTCTGGTCCTACGAGCAAGAGTTTTTTCTGGTAATAAGAGTCACTATTGCGCTCCCATTGTCATACTCAGGGCAAATAGCACTGGCCTCTGTTTCCAGCATGTACAGTGTATTGTACTAAAGAGGATCTACTGTTCTTGTCAGGTTCCTAAGCACAGTTGAACTAGATATGGCCCATGAGTGTAGGAAGCACAGTTCTTTTGTACTCAGCAAGCTCTCTGTTCTGGCCATATAGGAAACACAGTAGATTAGAAGAGTGCTCTTTCCTCCAAAGCAGAGTGTGTTTCTTGTAAGGCCAGCTAGAGTTTGTTTCCCAGTCCTAAATGGAGTTGAATCACATGCAGTATCCGTTCCTCTGAGCAAGAGTTGTTTTCTGGTAAATAAAGTCACAATTGCGCTCCCATTGCCAAACACAGTGGAAATAGCACTCGCGTCTGTTCCCAGCAAGTACAGTGTATTGGACTGAAGAGGAGCTACTGTTCTTGTCAGTTTCCTAAGCAGAATTGAACTAGATATGGCCCGTGTGTGTAGGAAGCACAGTTCTTTTGTTCTGAGCAAGCTCACTGTTTGGACCCCATAGGAAACACAGTAGAGTAGAAGAGTGCTCTTTTCTCAAAACCAGAGTCTGTTTCTTGTATGGCGAGCTAGCGTTTGTTTCCCAGTCCAAAATGGAGTTGAATCACATGCATTTTCTGGTCCTACGAGCAAGAGTTGTTTTCTGGTAATAAGAGTCACTATTGTGCTCCCATTGCCATACACAGTGCAAATAGCACTGGCGTCTGTACTCAGCATGTACAGTGTATTGGACTGAAGAGGATCTACTGTTCTTGTCAGTTTCCTAAGCAGAATTGAACTAGATATGGCCCGTGTGTGTAGGAAGCACAGTTCTTTTGTTTTGAGCAAGCTCACTGTTTGGATCCCATAGGAAACACAGTAGAGAAGATGTGTGCCCTATTCTCAAAAGCAGAGCATGTTTCTTGTAAGGCTAGCAAGAGTTTGTTTCCTAGTCCTAAATGGAGTTGAATCACATCCAGGTTCTGGTCCTACGAGCAAGAGTTGTTTTCTGGTAAGAAGAGTCACTATTGTGCTCCCTTTGCCATACACAGTGCAAACAGCCCTCGCGTCTGTTCCCAGCAAGTACAGTGTATTGGACTGAAGAGGAGCTACTGTTCTTTTCAGTTTCCTAAGCAGAGTTGAACTAGATATGGTTCATGTGTGTAGGAAGCACAGTTCTTTTGTACTCAGCAAGCTCACTGTTCTGGCCCTATAGGAAACACAGAAGAGTAGAAGAGTGCTCTTTTCTCAAAAGCAGAATGTGTGTCTTGTAAGGCGAGCTAGCGTTTGTTTCCCAGTCCTAAATGGAGTTGAATCACATGCAGTTTCTGGTCCTACGAGCAAGAGTTGTTTTCTGGTAAGAAGAGTCACTATTGCGCTCCCATTGCCATACACAGTGCAAATAGCACTGGCGTCTGTACCCAGCATGTACAGCGTATTGGACTGAAGAGGATCTTGTTTTTTTCAGTTTCCTAAGCAGAGTTGAACTAGATATGGCCCGTGTGTGTAGGAAGCACAGTTCTTTTGTTCTGAGCAAGCTCACATTTCGAACCCCATAGGAAACACAGTAGAGTAGAAGAGTGCATTTTTCTCAAAAGCAGAGTGTCTTTCCTGTAAGGCGAGCTAGCGTTTGTTTCCCAGTCCTAAATGGAGTTGAATCACATGCAGTTTCTGGTCCTACGAGCAAGAGTTTTTTCTGGTAATAAGAGTCACTATTGCGCTCCCATTGTCATACTCAGGGCAAATAGCACTGGCCTCTGTTCCCAGCATGTACAGTGTATTGTACTAAAGAGGATCTACTGTTCTTGTCAGGTTCCTAAGCAGAGTTGAACTAGATATGGCCCATGAGTGTAGGAAGCACAGTTCTTTTGTACTCAGCAAGCTCTCTGTTCTGGCCATATAGGAAACACAGTAGATTAGAAGAGTGCTCTTTCCTCCAAAGCAGAGTGTGTTTCTTGTAAGGCCAGCTAGAGTTTGTTTCCCAGTCCTAAATGGAGTTGAATCACATGCAGTATCCGTTCCTCTGAGCAAGAGTTGTTTTCTGGTAAATAAAGTCACAATTGCGCTCCCATTGCCAAACACAGTGGAAATAGCACTCGCGTCTGTTCCCAGCAAGTACAGTGTATTGGACTGAAGAGGAGCTACTGTTCTTGTCAGTTTCCTAAGCAGAATTGAACTAGATATGGCCCGTGTGTGTAGGAAGCACAGTTCTTTTGTTCTGAGCAAGCTCACTGTTTGGACCCCATAGGAAACCCAGTAGAGTAGAAGAGTGCTCTTTTCTCAAAAGCAGAGTGTGTTTCTTGTATGGCGAGCTAGCGTTTGTTTCCCAGTCCAAAATGGAGTTGAATCACATGCATTTTCTGGTCCTATGAGCAAGAGTTGTTTTCTGGTAATAAGAGTCACTATTGTGCTCCCATTGCCATACACAGTGCAAATAGCACTGGCGTCTGTACTCAGCATGTACAGTGTATTGGACTGAAGAGGATCTACTGTTTTTGTCAGTTTCCTAAGCAGAATTGAACTAGATATGGCCCGTGTGTGTAGGAAGCACAGTTCTTTTGTTTTGAGCAAGCTCACTGTTTGGATCCCATAGGAAACACAGTAGAGAAGATGTGTGCCCTATTCTCAAAAGCAGAGCGTGTTTCTTGTAAGGCGAGCTAGCGTTTGTTTCCTAGTCCTAAATGGAGTTGAATCACATCCAGGTTCTGGTCCTACGAGCAAGAGTTGTTTTCTGGTAAGAAGAGTCACTATTGCGCTCCCATTGCCATACTCAGTGCAAATAGCACTGGCGTCTGTACCCAGCATGTACAGCGTATTGGACTGAAGAGGATGTTCTGTTCTTTTCAGTTTCCTAAGCAGAGTGAACTAGATATGGCCCGTGTGTGTAGGAAGCACAGTTCTTTTGTTCTGAGCAAGCTCACTGTTCTGGCCCTATAGGAAACACAGTATATTAGAAGAGTGCTCTTTCCTCCAAAGCAGAGTGTGTTTCTTGTAAGGCCAGCTAGAGTTTGTTTCCCAGTCTTAAATGGAGTTGAATCACATGCAGTTTCCGTTCCTATGAGCAAGAGTTGTTTTCTGGTAAGGAAAGTCACTATTGTGTTCCATTGCCAAACGCAGTGCAAATAGCACTCGCGTCTGTTCCCAGCAAGTACAGTGTATTGGACTGAAGAGGAGCTACTGTTCTTGTCAGTTTCCTAAGCAAATTTGAACTAGATATGGCCCGTGTGTGTAGGAAGCACAGTTCTTTTGTTCTGAGCAAGCTCACTGTTTGGATCCCATAGGAAACACAGTAGAGTAGAAGAGTGCTCTTTTCTCAAAAGCAGAGTGTGTTTCTTGTAAGGCGAGCTAGAATTTGTTTCCCAATCCTAAATGGAGTTGAATCACATCCAGGTTCTGGTCCTACGAGCAAGAGTTGTTTTCTGGTAAGAAGAGTCACTATTGCGCTCCCTTTGCCATACACAGTGCAAATAGCCCTCGCGTCTGTTCAGAGCAACTACAGTGTATTGGACGGAAGAGGAGCTACTGTTCTTGTCAGTTTCCTAAGCAGAGTTGAACTAGATATGGCCCATGTGTGTAGGAAGCACAGTTCTTTTGAACTCAGCAAGCTCACTGTTCTGGCCATATAGGAAACACAGTAGAGTAGAAGAGTGCTCTTTCCTCAAAGCAGAGTGTGTTTTTTGTAAGGCAAGCTAGCGTTTGTTTCGCAGTCCTAAATGGAGTTGAATCTCATGCAGTTTCCGTTCCTACGAGCAAGAGTTGTTTTCTGGTAAGGAAAGTCACTATTGCGCTCCCATTGCCATACACAGTGCAATTAGCACTCGCGCCTTTTCCCAGCAAGTACAGTGTATTGGACTGAAGAGGAGCTACTGTTCTTGTCAGTTTCCTAAGCAGAATTGAACTAGATATGGCCCGTGTGTGTAGGAAGCACAGTTCTTTTGTTCTGAGCAAGCTCACTGTTTGGACCCCATAGGAAACACAGTAGAGTAGAAGAGTGCTCTTTTCTCAAAACCAGAGTCTGTTTCTTGTAAGGCGAGCTAGCGTTTGTTTCCCAGTCCTAAATGGAGTTGAATCACATGCAGTTTCTGGTCCTACGAGCAAGAGTTGTTTTCTGGTTAGAAGAGTCACTATTGCGCTCCCATTGCCATACACAGTGCAAATAGCACTGGCGTCTGTACCCAGCATGTACAGCGTATTGGACTGAAGAGGATGTTCTGTTCTTTTCAGTTTCCTAAGCAGAGTTGAACTAGATATGGCCCCTGTGTGTAGGAAGCACAGTTCTTTTGTTCTGAGCAAGCTCACATTTCGAACTTTATACGAAACACAGTAGAGTAGAAGAGTGCATTTTTCTCAAAAGCAGAGTGTGTTTCTTGTAAGGCGAGCTAGCGTTTGTTTCCCAGTCCTAAATGGAGTTGAATCACATGCAGTTTCTGATCCTACGAGCAAGAGTTTTTTCTGGTAATAAGAGTCTCTATTGCGCTCCCAATGTCATACTCAGGGCAAATAGCACTGGCCTCTGTTCCCAGCATGTACAGTGTATTGGACTGAAGAGGAGCTACTGTTTTTGTCAGTTTCCTAAGCAGAGTTGAACTAGATATGATCCGTGTGTGTAGGAAGCACAATTCTTTTGTTCTGAGCAAGCTCACTGTTTGGACCCCACAGGAAACACAGTAGAGAAGATGTGTGCCCTATTCTCAAAAGCAGAGCGAGTTTCTTATAAGGCGAGCTAGCATTTGTTTCCCAGTCCTAAGTGGATTGATTCAAATGCAGTTTCTGGTCCTAAGAGCAAGAGTTGTTTTCTGGTAAGAGGAGTCACTATTGTGCTCCCATTGTCATACACAGTGCAAATAGCGCTCGCGTCTGTTCCCAGCAAGTACAGTGTATTGGACTGAAGAGGAGCTACTGTTTTTGTCAGTTTCCTAAGCAGAGTTGAACTAGATATGACCCGTGTGTGTAGGAAGCACAGTTCTTTTGTTCTGAGCAAGCACACTGTTTGGACCCCATAGGAAACACAGTAGAGTAGATGTGTGCTCTATTCTCAAAAGCAGAGTGTGTTTTTTGTAAGGCGAGCTAGCGTTTGTTTCGCAGTCCTAAATGGAGTTGAATCACATGCAGTTTCCGTTCCTACGAGCAAGAGTTGTTTTCTGGTAAGGAAAGTCACTATTGTGCTCCCATTGCCATACACAGTGCAATTAGCACTCGCGTCTGTTCCCAGCAAGTACAGTGTATTGGACTGAAGAGGATCTACTGTTCTTGTCAGTTTCCTAAGCAGAATTGAACTAGATATGGCCCGTGTGTGTAGGAAGCACAGTTCTTTTGTTCTGAGCAAGCTCACTGTTTGGACCCCATAGGAAACACAGTAGAGTAGAAGAGTGCTCTTTTCTCAAAAGCAGAATGTGTGTCTTGTAAGGCGAGCTAGCGTTTGTTTCCCAGTCCTAAATGGAGTTGAATCACATGCAGTTTCTGGTCCTACGAGCAAGAGTTGTTTTCTGGTAAGAAGAGTCACTATTGCGCTCCCATTGCCATACACAGTGCAAATAGCACTGGCGTCTGTACCCAGCATGTACAGCGTATTGGACTGAAGAGGATCTTCTGTTTTTTTCAGTTTCCTAAGCAGAGTTGAACTAGATATGGCCCGTGTGTGTAGGAAGCACAGTTCTTTTGTTCTGAGCAAGCTCACATTTCGAACCCCATAGGAAACACAGTAGAGTAGAAGAGTGCATTTTTCTCAAAAGCAGAGTGTCTTTCCTGTAAGGCGAGCTAGCGTTTGTTTCCCAGTCCTAAATGGAGTTGAATCACATGCAGTTTCTGGTCCTACGAGCAAGAGTTTTTTCTGGTAATAAGAGTCACTATTGCGCTCCCATTGTCATACTCAGGGCAAATAGCACTGGCCTCTGTTCCCAGCATGTACAGTGTATTGTACTAAAGAGGATCTACTGTTCTTGTCAGGTTCCTAAGCAGAGTTGAACTAGATATGGCCCATGAGTGTAGGAAGCACAGTTCTTTTGTACTCAGCAAGCTCTCTGTTCTGGCCATATAGGAAACACAGTAGATTAGAAGAGTGCTCTTTCCTCCAAAGCAGAGTGTGTTTCTTGTAAGGCCAGCTAGAGTTTGTTTCCCAGTCCTAAATGGAGTTGAATCACATGCAGTATCCGTTCCTCTGAGCAAGAGTTGTTTTCTGGTAAATAAAGTCACAATTGCGCTCCCATTGCCAAACACAGTGGAAATAGCACTCGCGTCTGTTCCCAGCAAGTACAGTGTATTGGACTGAAGAGGAGCTACTGTTCTTGTCAGTTTCCTAAGCAGAATTGAACTAGATATGGCCCGTGTGTGTAGGAAGCACAGTTCTTTTGTTCTGAGCAAGCTCACTGTTTGGACCCCATAGGAAACACAGTAGAGTAGAAGAGTGCTCTTTTCTCAAAAGCAGAGTGTGTTTCTTGTATGGCGAGCTAGCGTTTGTTTCCCAGTCCAAAATGGAGTTGAATCACATGCATTTTGTGGTCCTACGAGCAAGAGTTGTTTTCTGGTAATAAGAGTCACTATTGTGCTCCCATTGCCATACACAGTGCAAATAGCACTGGCGTCTGTACTCAGCATGTACAGTGTATTGGACTGAAGAGGATCTACTGTTTTTGTCAGTTTCCTAAGCAGAATTGAACTAGATATGGCCCGTGTGTGTAGGAAGCACAGTTCTTTTGTTTTGAGCAAGCTCACTGTTTGGATCCCATAGGAAACACAGTAGAGAAGATGTGTGCCCTATTCTCAAAAGCAGAGCGTGTTTCTTGTAAGGCGAGCTAGCGTTTGTTTCCTAGTCCTAAATGGAGTTGAATCACATCCAGGTTCTGGTCCTACGAGCAAGAGTTATTTTCTGGTAAGAAGAGTCACTATTGCGCTCCCTTTGCCATACAGAGTGCAAATAGCCCTCGCGTCTGTTCCCAGCAAGTACAGTGTATTGGACTGAAGAGGATCTTCTGTTTTTTTCAGTTTCCTAAGCAGAGTTGAACTAGATATGGCCCGTGTGTGTAGGAAGCACAGTTCTTTTGTTCTGAGCAAGCTCACATTTCGAACCCCATAGGAAACACAGTAGAGTAGAAGAGTGCATTTTTCTCAAAAGCAGAGTGTCTTTCCTGTAAGGCGAGCTAGCGTTTGTTTCCCAGTCCTAAATGGAGTTGAATCACATGCAGTTTCTGGTCCTACGAGCAAGAGTTTTTTCTGGTAATAAGAGTCACTATTGCGCTCCCATTGTCATACTCAGGGCAAATAGCACTGGCCTCTGTTCCCAGCATGTACAGTGTATTGTACTAAAGAGGATCTACTGTTCTTGTCAGGTTCCTAAGCAGAGTTGAACTAGATATGGCCCATGAGTGTAGGAAGCACAGTTCTTTTGTACTCAGCAAGCTCTCTGTTCTGGCCATATAGGAAACACAGTAGATTAGAAGAGTGCTCTTTCCTCCAAAGCAGAGTGTGTTTCTTGTAAGGCCAGCTAGAGTTTGTTTCCCAGTCCTAAATGGAGTTGAATCACATGCAGTATCCGTTCCTCTGAGCAAGAGTTGTTTTCTGGCAAATAAAGTCACAATTGCGCTCCCATTGCCAAACACAGTGGAAATAGCACTCGCGTCTGTTCCCAGCAAGTACAGTGTATTGGACTGAAGAGGAGCTACTGTTCTTGTCAGTTTCCTAAGCAGAATTGAACTAGATATGGCCCGTGTGTGTAGGAAGCACAGTTCTTTTGTTCTGAGCAAGCTCACTGTTTGGACCCCATAGGAAACACAGTAGAGTAGAAGAGTGCTCTTTTCTCAAAAGCAGAGTGTGTTTCTTGTATGGCGAGCTAGCGTTTGTTTCCCAGTCCAAAATGGAGTTGAATCACATGCATTTTGTGGTCCTACGAGCAAGAGTTGTTTTCTGGTAATAAGAGTCACTATTGTGCTCCCATTGCCATACACAGTGCAAATAGCACTGGCGTCTGTACTCAGCATGTACAGTGTATTGGACTGAAGAGGATCTACTGTTTTTGTCAGTTTCCTAAGCAGAATTGAACTAGATATGGCCGGTGTGTGTAGGAAGCACAGTTCTTTTGTTTTGAGCAAGCTCACTGTTTGGATCCCATAGGAAACACAGTAGAGAAGATGTGTGCCCTATTCTCAAAAGCAGAGCGTGTTTCTTGTAAGGCGAGCTAGCGTTTGTTTCCTAGTCCTAAATGGAGTTGAATCACATCCAGGTTCTGGTCCTACGAGCAAGAGTTGTTTTCTGGTAAGAAGAGTCACTATTGCGCTCCCTTTGCCATACACAGTGCAAACAGCCCTCGCGTCTGTTCCCAGCAAGTACAGTGTATTGGACTGAAGAGGAGCTACTGTTCTTTTCAGTTTCCTAAGCAGAGTTGAACTAGATATGGTTCATGTGTGTAGGAAGCACAGTTCTTTTGTACTCAGCAAGCTCACTGTTCTGGCCCTATAGGAAACACAGAAGAGTAGAAGAGTGCTCTTTCCTCAAAAGCAGAGTGTGTTTTTTGTAAGGCGAGCTAGCGTTTGTTTCGCAGTCCTAAATGGAGTTGAATCACATGCAGTTTCCGTTCCTACGAGCAAGAGTTGTTTTCTGGTAAGGAAAGTCACTATTGCGCTCCCATTGCCATACACAGTGCAATTAGCACTCGCGTCTGTTCTCAGCAAGTACAGTGTATTGGACTGAAGAGGAGCTACTGTTCTTGTCAGTTTCCTAAGCAGAATTGAACTAGATATGGCCCGTGTGTGTAGGAAGCACAGTTCTTTTGTTCTGAGCAAGCTCACTGTTTGGACCCCATAGGAAACACAGTAGAGTAGAAGAGTGCTCTTTTCTCAAAAGCAGAGTGTGTTTCTTGTAAGGCGAGCTAGCGTTTGTTTCCCAGTCCTAAATGGAGTTGAATCACATGCAGTTTCTGGTCCTACGAGCAAGAGTTGTTTTCTGGTAAGAAGAGTCACTATTGCGCTCCCATTGCCATACTCAGTGCAAATAGCACTGGCGTCTGTACCCAGCATGTACAGCGTATTGGACTGAAGAGGATGTTCTGTTCTTTTCAGTTTCCTAAGCAGAGTGAACTAGATATGGCCCGTGTGTGTAGGAAGCACAGTTCTTTTGTTCTGAGCAAGCTCACTGTTCTGGCCCTATAGGAAACACAGTAGATTAGAAGAGTGCTCTTTCCTCCAAAGCAGAGTGTGTTTCTTGTAAGGCGAGCTAGAATTTGTTTCCCAATCCTAAATGGAGTTGAATCACATCCAGGTTCTGGTCCTACGAGCAAGAGTTGTTTTCTGGTAAGAAGAGTCACTATTGCGCTCCCTTTGCCATACACAGTGCAAATAGCCCTCGCGTCTGTTCAGAGCAACTACAGTGTATTGGACTGAAGAGGAGCTACTGTTCTTGTCAGTTTCCTAAGCAGAGTTGAACTAGATATGGCCCATGTGTGTAGGAAGCACAGTTCTTTTGTACTCAGCAAGCTCACTGTTCTGGCCATATAGGAAACACAGTAGAGTAGAAGAGTGCTCTTTCCTCAAAGCAGAGTGTGTTTTTTGTAAGGCAAGCTAGCGTTTGTTTCGCAGTCCTAAATGGAGTTGAATCTCATGCAGTTTCCGTTCCTACGAGCAAGAGTTGTTTTCTGGTAAGGAAAGTCACTATTGCGCTCCCATTGCCATACTCAGTGCAAATAGCACTGGCGTCTGTACCCAGCATGTACAGCGTATTGGACTGAAGAGGATGTTCTGTTCTTTTCAGTTTCCTAAGCAGAGTGAACTAGATATGGCCCGTGTGTGTAGGAAGCACAGTTCTTTTGTTCTGAGCAAGCTCACTGTTCTGGCCCTATAGGAAACACAGTAGATTAGAAGAGTGCTCTTTCCTCCAAAGCAGAGTGTGTTTCTTGTAAGGCCAGCTAGAGTTTGTTTCCCAGTCTTAAATGGAGTTGAATCACATGCAGTTTCCGTTCCTATGAGCAAGAGTTGTTTTCTGGTAAGGAAAGTCACTATTGTGTTCCATTGCCAAACGCAGTGCAAATAGCACTCGCGTCTGTTCCCAGCAAGTACAGTGTATTGGACTGAAGAGGAGCTACTGTTCTTGTCAGTTTCCTAAGCAAATTTGAACTAGATATGGCCCGTGTGTGTAGGAAGCACAGTTCTTTTGTTCTGAGCAAGCTCACTGTTTGGATCCCATAGGAAACACAGTAGAGTAGAAGAGTGCTCTTTTCTCAAAAGCAGAGTGTGTTTCTTGTAAGGCGAGCTAGAATTTGTTTCCCAATCCTAAATGGAGTTGAATCACATCCAGGTTCTGGTCCTACGAGCAAGAGTTGTTTTCTGGTAAGAAGAGTCACTATTGCGCTCCCTTTGCCATACACAGTGCAAATAGCCCTCGCGTCTGTTCAGAGCAACTACAGTGTATTGGACTGAAGAGGAGCTACTGTTCTTGTCAGTTTCCTAAGCAGAGTTGAACTAGATATGGCCCATGTGTGTAGGAAGCACAGTTCTTTTGTACTCAGCAAGCTCACTGTTCTGGCCATATAGGAAACACAGTAGAGTAGAAGAGTGCTCTTTCCTCAAAGCAGAGTGTGTTTTTTGTAAGGCAAGCTAGCGTTTGTTTCGCAGTCCTAAATGGAGTTGAATCTCATGCAGTTTCCGTTCCTACGAGCAAGAGTTGTTTTCTGGTAAGGAAAGTCACTATTGCGCTCCCATTGCCATACACAGTGCAATTAGCACTCGCGCCTTTTCCCAGCAAGTACAGTGTATTGGACTGAAGAGGGTCTTCTGTTTTTTTCAGTTTCCTAAGCAGAGTTGAACTAGATATGGCCCGTGTGTGTAGGAAGCACAGTTCTTTTGTTCTGAGCAAGCTCACATTTCGAACCCCATAGGAAACACAGTAGAGTAGAAGTGTGCATTTTTCTCAAAAGCAGAGTGTCTTTCCTGTAAGGCGAGCTAGCGTTTGTTTCCCAGTCCTAAATGGAGTTGAATCACATGCAGTTTCTGGTCCTACGAGCAAGAGTTTTTTCTGGTAATAAGAGTCACTATTGCGCTCCCATTGTCATACTCAGGGCAAATAGCACTGGCCTCTGTTCCCAGCATGTACAGTGTATTGTACTAAAGAGGATCTACTGTTCTTGTCAGGTTCCTAAGCAGAATTGAACTAGATATGGCCCGTGTGTGTAGGAAGCACAGTTCTTTTGTTCTGAGCAAGCTCACTGTTTGGACCCCATAGGAAACACAGTAGAGTAGAAGAGTGCTCTTTTCTCAAAACCAGAGTCTGTTTCTTGTAAGGCGAGCTAGCGTTTGTTTCCCAGTCCTAAATGGAGTTGAATCACATGCAGTTTCTGGTCCTACGAGCAAGAGTTGTTTTCTGGTTAGAAGAGTCACTATTGCGCTCCCATTGCCATACACAGTGCAAATAGCACTGGCGTCTGTACCCAGCATGTACAGCGTATTGGACTGAAGAGGATGTTCTGTTCTTTTCAGTTTCCTAAGCAGAGTTGAACTAGATATGGCCCCTGTGTGTAGGAAGCACAGTTCTTTTGTTCTGAGCAAGCTCACATTTCGAACATTATACGAAACACAGTAGAGCAGAAGAGTGCATTTTTCTCAAAAGCAGAGTGTGTTTCTTGTAAGGCGAGCTAGCGTTTGTTTCCCAGTCCTAAATGGAGTTGAATCACATGCAGTTTCTGATCCTACGAGCAAGAGTTTTTTCTGGTAATAAGAGTCTCTATTGCGCTCCCAATGTCATACTCAGGGCAAATAGCACTGGCCTCTGTTCCCAGCATGTACAGTGTATTGGACTGAAGAGGAGCTACTGTTTTTGTCAGTTTCCTAAGCAGAGTTGAACTAGATATGATCCGTGTGTGTAGGAAGCACAATTCTTTTGTTCTGAGCAAGCTCACTGTTTGGACCCCACAGGAAACACAGTAGAGAAGATGTGTGCCCTATTCTCAAAAGCAGAGCGAGTTTCTTGTAAGGCGAGCTAGCGTTTGTTTCCCAGTCCTAAGTGGATTGATTCAAATGCAGTTTCTGGTCCTAAGAGCAAGAGTTGTTTTCTGGTAAGAGGAGTCACTATTGTGCTCCCATTGTCATACACAGTGCAAATAGCGCTCGCGTCTGTTCCCAGCAAGTACAGTGTATTGGACTGAAGAGGAGCTACTGTTTTTGTCAGTTTCCTAAGCAGAGTTGAACTAGATATGACCCGTGTGTGTAGGAAGCACAGTTCTTTTGTTCTGAGCAAGCACACTGTTTGGACCCCATAGGAAACACAGTAGAGTAGATGTGTGCCCTATTCTCACAAGCAGAGTGTGTTTTTTGTAAGGCGAGCTAGCGTTTGTTTCGCAGTCCTAAATGGAGTTGAATCACATGCAGTTTCCGTTCCTACGAGCAAGAGTTGTTTTCTGGTAAGGAAAGTCACTATTGTGCTCCCATTGCCATACACAGTGCAATTAGCACTCGCGTCTGTTCCCAGCAAGTACAGTGTATTGGACTGAAGAGGATCTACTGTTCTTGTCAGTTTCCTAAGCAGAATTGAACTAGATATGGCCCGTGTGTGTAGGAAGCACAGTTCTTTTGTTCTGAGCAAGCTCACTGTTTGGACCCCATAGGAAACACAGTAGAGTAGAAGAGTGCTCTTTTCTCAAAAGCAGAATGTGTGTCTTGTAAGGCGAGCTAGCGTTTGTTTCCCAGTCCTAAATGGAGTTGAATCACATGCAGTTTC
Organism: Peromyscus eremicus; assembly: GCF_949786415.1. Taxonomy (NCBI): domain Eukaryota; kingdom Metazoa; phylum Chordata; class Mammalia; order Rodentia; family Cricetidae; genus Peromyscus; species Peromyscus eremicus. The sequence continues at coordinate 114,819 of NW_026734675.1, read as the reverse complement.
TGGTCCTACGAGCAAGAGTTGTTTTCTGGTAAGAAGAGTCACTATTGCGCTCCCATTGCCATACACAGTGCAAATAGCACTGGCGTCTGTACCCAGCATGTACAGCGTATTGGACTGAAGAGGATCTTCTGTTTTTTTCAGTTTCCTAAGCAGAGTTGAACTAGATATGGCCCGTGTGTGTAGGAAGCACAGTTCTTTTGTTCTGAGCAAGCTCACATTTCGAACCCCATAGGAAACACAGTAGAGTAGAAGAGTGCATTTTTCTCAAAAGCAGAGTGTCTTTCCTGTAAGGCGAGCTAGCGTTTGTTTCCCAGTCCTAAATGGAGTTGAATCACATGCAGTTTCTGGTCCTACGAGCAAGAGTTTTTTCTGGTAATAAGAGTCACTATTGCGCTCCCATTGTCATACTCAGGGCAAATAGCACTGGCCTCTGTTTCCAGCATGTACAGTGTATTGTACTAAAGAGGATCTACTGTTCTTGTCAGGTTCCTAAGCACAGTTGAACTAGATATGGCCCATGAGTGTAGGAAGCACAGTTCTTTTGTACTCAGCAAGCTCTCTGTTCTGGCCATATAGGAAACACAGTAGATTAGAAGAGTGCTCTTTCCTCCAAAGCAGAGTGTGTTTCTTGTAAGGCCAGCTAGAGTTTGTTTCCCAGTCCTAAATGTAGTTGAATCACATGCAGTATCCGTTCCTCTGAGCAAGAGTTGTTTTCTGGTAAATAAAGTCACAATTGCGCTCCCATTGCCAAACACAGTGGAAATAGCACTCGCGTCTGTTCCCAGCAAGTACAGTGTATTGGACTGAAGAGGAGCTACTGTTCTTGTCAGTTTCCTAAGCAGAATTGAACTAGATATGGCCCGTGTGTGTAGGAAGCACAGTTCTTTTGTTCTGAGCAAGCTCACTGTTTGGACCCCATAGGAAACCCAGTAGAGTAGAAGAGTGCTCTTTTCTCAAAAGCAGAGTGTGTTTCTTGTATGGCGAGCTAGCGTTTGTTTCCCAGTCCAAAATGGAGTTGAATCACATGCATTTTCTGGTCCTACGAGCAAGAGTTGTTTTCTGGTAATAAGAGTCACTATTGTGCTCCCATTGCCATACACAGTGCAAATAGCACTGGCGTCTGTACTCAGCATGTACAGTGTATTGGACTGAAGAGGATCTACTGTTTTTGTCAGTTTCCTAAGCAGAATTGAACTAGATATGGCCCGTGTGTGTAGGAAGCACAGTTCTTTTGTTTTGAGCAAGCTCACTGTTTGGACCCCATAGGAAACACAGTAGAGAAGATGTGTGCCCTATTCTCAAAAGCAGAGCGTGTTTCTTGTAAGGCGAGCTAGCGTTTGTTTCCTAGTCCTAAATGGAGTTGAATCACATCCAGGTTCTGGTCCTACGAGCAAGAGTTGTTTTCTGGTAAGAAGAGTCACTATTGCGCTCCCTTTGCCATACAGAGTGCAAATAGCCCTCGCGTCTGTTCCCAGCAAGTACAGTGTATTGGACTGAAGAGGGTCTTCTGTTTTTTTCAGTTTCCTAAGCAGAGTTGAACTAGATATGGCCCGTGTGTGTAGGAAGCACAATTCTTTTGTTCTGAGCAAGCTCACATTTCGAACCCCATAGGAAACACAGTAGAGTAGAAGAGTGCATTTTTCTCAAAAGCAGAGTGTCTTTCCTGTAAGGCGAGCTAGCGTTTGTTTCCCAGTCCTAAATGGAGTTGAATCACATGCAGTTTCTGGTCCTACGAGCAAGAGTTTTTTCTGGTAATAAGAGTCACTATTGCGCTCCCATTGTCATACTCAGGGCAAATAGCACTGGCCTCTGTTCCCAGCATGTACAGTGTATTGTACTAAAGAGGATCTACTGTTCTTGTCAGGTTCCTAAGCAGAATTGAACTAGATATGGCCCGTGTGTGTAGGAAGCACAGTTCTTTTGTTCTGAGCAAGCTCACTGTTTGGACCCCATAGGAAACACAGTAGAGTAGAAGAGTGCTCTTTTCTCAAAACCAGAGTCTGTTTCTTGTAAGGCGAGCTAGCGTTTGTTTCCCAGTCCTAAATGGAGTTGAATCACATGCAGTTTCTGGTCCTACGAGCAAGAGTTGTTTTCTGGTTAGAAGAGTCACTATTGCGCTCCCATTGCCATACACAGTGCAAATAGCACTGGCGTCTGTACCCAGCATGTACAGCGTATTGGACTGAAGAGGATGTTCTGTTCTTTTCAGTTTCCTAAGCAGAGTTGAACTAGATATGGCCCCTGTGTGTAGGAAGCACAGTTCTTTTGTTCTGAGCAAGCTCACATTTCGAACATTATACGAAACACAGTAGAGCAGAAGAGTGCATTTTTCTCAAAAGCAGAGTGTGTTTCTTGTAAGGCGAGCTAGCGTTTGTTTCCCAGTCCTAAATGGAGTTGAATCACATGCAGTTTCTGATCCTACGAGCAAGAGTTTTTTCTGGTAATAAGAGTCTCTATTGCGCTCCCAATGTCATACTCAGGGCAAATAGCACTGGCCTCTGTTCCCAGCATGTACAGTGTATTGGACTGAAGAGGAGCTACTGTTTTTGTCAGTTTCCTAAGCAGAGTTGAACTAGATATGATCCGTGTGTGTAGGAAGCACAATTCTTTTGTTCTGAGCAAGCTCACTGTTTGGACCCCACAGGAAACACAGTAGAGAAGATGTGTGCCCTATTCTCAAAAGCAGAGCGAGTTTCTTGTAAGGCGAGCTAGCGTTTGTTTCCCAGTCCTAAGTGGATTGATTCAAATGCAGTTTCTGGTCCTAAGAGCAAGAGTTGTTTTCTGGTAAGAGGAGTCACTATTGTGCTCCCATTGTCATACACAGTGCAAATAGCGCTCGCGTCTGTTCCCAGCAAGTACAGTGTATTGGACTGAAGAGGAGCTACTGTTTTTGTCAGTTTCCTAAGCAGAGTTGAACTAGATATGACCCGTGTGTGTAGGAAGCACAGTTCTTTTGTTCTGAGCAAGCACACTGTTTGGACCCCATAGGAAACACAGTAGAGTAGATGTGTGCCCTATTCTCACAAGCAGAGTGTGTTTTTTGTAAGGCGAGCTAGCGTTTGTTTCGCAGTCCTAAATGGAGTTGAATCACATGCAGTTTCCGTTCCTACGAGCAAGAGTTGTTTTCTGGTAAGGAAAGTCACTATTGTGCTCCCATTGCCATACACAGTGCAATTAGCACTCGCGTCTGTTCCCAGCAAGTACAGTGTATTGGACTGAAGAGGATCTACTGTTCTTGTCAGTTTCCTAAGCAGAATTGAACTAGATATGGCCCGTGTGTGTAGGAAGCACAGTTCTTTTGTTCTGAGCAAGCTCACTGTTTGGACCCCATAGGAAACACAGTAGAGTAGAAGAGTGCTCTTTTCTCAAAAGCAGAATGTGTGTCTTGTAAGGCGAGCTAGCGTTTGTTTCCCAGTCCTAAATGGAGTTGAATCACATGCAGTTTCTGGTCCTACGAGCAAGAGTTGTTTTCTGGTAAGAAGAGTCACTATTGCGCTCCCATTGCCATACACAGTGCAAATAGCACTGGCGTCTGTACCCAGCATGTACAGCGTATTGGACTGAAGAGGATCTTCTGTTTTTTTCAGTTTCCTAAGCAGAGTTGAACTAGATATGGCCCGTGTGTGTAGGAAGCACAGTTCTTTTGTTCTGAGCAAGCTCACATTTCGAACCCCATAGGAAACACAGTAGAGTAGAAGAGTGCATTTTTCTCAAAAGCAGAGTGTCTTTCCTGTAAGGCGAGCTAGCGTTTGTTTCCCAGTCCTAAATGGAGTTGAATCACATGCAGTTTCTGGTCCTACGAGCAAGAGTTTTTTCTGGTAATAAGAGTCACTATTGCGCTCCCATTGTCATACTCAGGGCAAATAGCACTGGCCTCTGTTTCCAGCATGTACAGTGTATTGTACTAAAGAGGATCTACTGTTCTTGTCAGGTTCCTAAGCACAGTTGAACTAGATATGGCCCATGAGTGTAGGAAGCACAGTTCTTTTGTACTCAGCAAGCTCTCTGTTCTGGCCATATAGGAAACACAGTAGATTAGAAGAGTGCTCTTTCCTCCAAAGCAGAGTGTGTTTCTTGTAAGGCCAGCTAGAGTTTGTTTCCCAGTCCTAAATGTAGTTGAATCACATGCAGTATCCGTTCCTCTGAGCAAGAGTTGTTTTCTGGTAAATAAAGTCACAATTGCGCTCCCATTGCCAAACACAGTGGAAATAGCACTCGCGTCTGTTCCCAGCAAGTACAGTGTATTGGACTGAAGAGGAGCTACTGTTCTTGTCAGTTTCCTAAGCAGAATTGAACTAGATATGGCCCGTGTGTGTAGGAAGCACAGTTCTTTTGTTCTGAGCAAGCTCACTGTTTGGACCCCATAGGAAACCCAGTAGAGTAGAAGAGTGCTCTTTTCTCAAAAGCAGAGTGTGTTTCTTGTATGGCGAGCTAGCGTTTGTTTCCCAGTCCAAAATGGAGTTGAATCACATGCATTTTCTGGTCCTACGAGCAAGAGTTGTTTTCTGGTAATAAGAGTCACTATTGTGCTCCCATTGCCATACACAGTGCAAATAGCACTGGCGTCTGTACTCAGCATGTACAGTGTATTGGACTGAAGAGGATCTACTGTTTTTGTCAGTTTCCTAAGCAGAATTGAACTAGATATGGCCCGTGTGTGTAGGAAGCACAGTTCTTTTGTTTTGAGCAAGCTCACTGTTTGGACCCCATAGGAAACACAGTAGAGAAGATGTGTGCCCTATTCTCAAAAGCAGAGCGTGTTTCTTGTAAGGCGAGCTAGCGTTTGTTTCCTAGTCCTAAATGGAGTTGAATCACATCCAGGTTCTGGTCCTACGAGCAAGAGTTGTTTTCTGGTAAGAAGAGTCACTATTGCGCTCCCTTTGCCATACAGAGTGCAAATAGCCCTCGCGTCTGTTCCCAGCAAGTACAGTGTATTGGACTGAAGAGGGTCTTCTGTTTTTTTCAGTTTCCTAAGCAGAGTTGAACTAGATATGGCCCGTGTGTGTAGGAAGCACAGTTCTTTTGTTCTGAGCAAGCTCACATTTCGAACCCCATAGGAAACACAGTAGAGTAGAAGAGTGCATTTTTCTCAAAAGCAGAGTGTCTTTCCTGTAAGGCGAGCTAGCGTTTGTTTCCCAGTCCTAAATGGAGTTGAATCACATGCAGTTTCTGGTCCTACGAGCAAGAGTTTTTTCTGGTAATAAGAGTCACTATTGCGCTCCCATTGTCATACTCAGGGCAAATAGCACTGGCCTCTGTTCCCAGCATGTACAGTGTATTGTACTAAAGAGGATCTACTGTTCTTGTCAGGTTCCTAAGCAGAATTGAACTAGATATGGCCCGTGTGTGTAGGAAGCACAGTTCTTTTGTTCTGAGCAAGCTCACTGTTTGGACCCCATAGGAAACACAGTAGAGTAGAAGAGTGCTCTTTTCTCAAAACCAGAGTCTGTTTCTTGTAAGGCGAGCTAGCGTTTGTTTCCCAGTCCTAAATGGAGTTGAATCACATGCAGTTTCTGGTCCTACGAGCAAGAGTTGTTTTCTGGTTAGAAGAGTCACTATTGCGCTCCCATTGCCATACACAGTGCAAATAGCACTGGCGTCTGTACCCAGCATGTACAGCGTATTGGACTGAAGAGGATGTTCTGTTCTTTTCAGTTTCCTAAGCAGAGTTGAACTAGATATGGCCCCTGTGTGTAGGAAGCACAGTTCTTTTGTTCTGAGCAAGCTCACATTTCGAACATTATACGAAACACAGTAGAGCAGAAGAGTGCATTTTTCTCAAAAGCAGAGTGTGTTTCTTGTAAGGCGAGCTAGCGTTTGTTTCCCAGTCCTAAATGGAGTTGAATCACATGCAGTTTCTGATCCTACGAGCAAGAGTTTTTTCTGGTAATAAGAGTCTCTATTGCGCTCCCAATGTCATACTCAGGGCAAATAGCACTGGCCTCTGTTCCCAGCATGTACAGTGTATTGGACTGAAGAGGAGCTACTGTTTTTGTCAGTTTCCTAAGCAGAGTTGAACTAGATATGATCCGTGTGTGTAGGAAGCACAATTCTTTTGTTCTGAGCAAGCTCACTGTTTGGACCCCACAGGAAACACAGTAGAGAAGATGTGTGCCCTATTCTCAAAAGCAGAGCGAGTTTCTTGTAAGGCGAGCTAGCGTTTGTTTCCCAGTCCTAAGTGGATTGATTCAAATGCAGTTTCTGGTCCTAAGAGCAAGAGTTGTTTTCTGGTAAGAGGAGTCACTATTGTGCTCCCATTGTCATACACAGTGCAAATAGCGCTCGCGTCTGTTCCCAGCAAGTACAGTGTATTGGACTGAAGAGGAGCTACTGTTTTTGTCAGTTTCCTAAGCAGAATTGAACTAGATATGGCCCGTGTGTGTAGGAAGCACAGTTCTTTTGTTCTGAGCAAGCTCACTGTTTGGACCCCATAGGAAACACAGTAGAGTAGAAGAGTGCTCTTTTCTCAAAAGCAGAATGTGTGTCTTGTAAGGCGAGCTAGCGTTTGTTTCCCAGTCCTAAATGGAGTTGAATCACATGCAGTTTCTGGTCCTACGAGCAAGAGTTGTTTTCTGGTAAGAAGAGTCACTATTGCGCTCCCATTGCCATACACAGTGCAAATAGCACTGGCGTCTGTACCCAGCATGTACAGCGTATTGGACTGAAGAGGATCTTCTGTTTTTTTCAGTTTCCTAAGCAGAGTTGAACTAGATATGGCCCGTGTGTGTAGGAAGCACAGTTCTTTTGTTCTGAGCAAGCTCACATTTCGAACCCCATAGGAAACACAGTAGAGTAGAAGAGTGCATTTTTCTCAAAAGCAGAGTGTCTTTCCTGTAAGGCGAGCTAGCGTTTGTTTCCCAGTCCTAAATGGAGTTGAATCACATGCAGTTTCTGGTCCTACGAGCAAGAGTTTTTTCTGGTAATAAGAGTCACTATTGCGCTCCCATTGTCATACTCAGGGCAAATAGCACTGGCCTCTGTTTCCAGCATGTACAGTGTATTGTACTAAAGAGGATCTACTGTTCTTGTCAGGTTCCTAAGCACAGTTGAACTAGATATGGCCCATGAGTGTAGGAAGCACAGTTCTTTTGTACTCAGCAAGCTCTCTGTTCTGGCCATATAGGAAACACAGTAGATTAGAAGAGTGCTCTTTCCTCCAAAGCAGAGTGTGTTTCTTGTAAGGCCAGCTAGAGTTTGTTTCCCAGTCCTAAATGTAGTTGAATCACATGCAGTATCCGTTCCTCTGAGCAAGAGTTGTTTTCTGGTAAATAAAGTCACAATTGCGCTCCCATTGCCAAACACAGTGGAAATAGCACTCGCGTCTGTTCCCAGCAAGTACAGTGTATTGGACTGAAGAGGAGCTACTGTTCTTGTCAGTTTCCTAAGCAGAATTGAACTAGATATGGCCCGTGTGTGTAGGAAGCACAGTTCTTTTGTTCTGAGCAAGCTCACTGTTTGGACCCCATAGGAAACCCAGTAGAGTAGAAGAGTGCTCTTTTCTCAAAAGCAGAGTGTGTTTCTTGTATGGCGAGCTAGCGTTTGTTTCCCAGTCCAAAATGGAGTTGAATCACATGCATTTTCTGGTCCTACGAGCAAGAGTTGTTTTCTGGTAATAAGAGTCACTATTGTGCTCCCATTGCCATACACAGTGCAAATAGCACTGGCGTCTGTACTCAGCATGTACAGTGTATTGGACTGAAGAGGATCTACTGTTTTTGTCAGTTTCCTAAGCAGAATTGAACTAGATATGGCCCGTGTGTGTAGGAAGCACAGTTCTTTTGTTTTGAGCAAGCTCACTGTTTGGACCCCATAGGAAACACAGTAGAGAAGATGTGTGCCCTATTCTCAAAAGCAGAGCGTGTTTCTTGTAAGGCGAGCTAGCGTTTGTTTCCTAGTCCTAAATGGAGTTGAATCACATCCAGGTTCTGGTCCTACGAGCAAGAGTTGTTTTCTGGTAAGAAGAGTCACTATTGCGCTCCCTTTGCCATACAGAGTGCAAATAGCCCTCGCGTCTGTTCCCAGCAAGTACAGTGTATTGGACTGAAGAGGGTCTTCTGTTTTTTTCAGTTTCCTAAGCAGAGTTGAACTAGATATGGCCCGTGTGTGTAGGAAGCACAGTTCTTTTGTTCTGAGCAAGCTCACATTTCGAACCCCATAGGAAACACAGTAGAGTAGAAGAGTGCATTTTTCTCAAAAGCAGAGTGTCTTTCCTGTAAGGCGAGCTAGCGTTTGTTTCCCAGTCCTAAATGGAGTTGAATCACATGCAGTTTCTGGTCCTACGAGCAAGAGTTTTTTCTGGTAATAAGAGTCACTATTGCGCTCCCATTGTCATACTCAGGGCAAATAGCACTGGCCTCTGTTCCCAGCATGTACAGTGTATTGTACTAAAGAGGATCTACTGTTCTTGTCAGGTTCCTAAGCAGAATTGAACTAGATATGGCCCGTGTGTGTAGGAAGCACAGTTCTTTTGTTCTGAGCAAGCTCACTGTTTGGACCCCATAGGAAACACAGTAGAGTAGAAGAGTGCTCTTTTCTCAAAACCAGAGTCTGTTTCTTGTAAGGCGAGCTAGCGTTTGTTTCCCAGTCCTAAATGGAGTTGAATCACATGCAGTTTCTGGTCCTACGAGCAAGAGTTGTTTTCTGGTTAGAAGAGTCACTATTGCGCTCCCATTGCCATACACAGTGCAAATAGCACTGGCGTCTGTACCCAGCATGTACAGCGTATTGGACTGAAGAGGATGTTCTGTTCTTTTCAGTTTCCTAAGCAGAGTTGAACTAGATATGGCCCCTGTGTGTAGGAAGCACAGTTCTTTTGTTCTGAGCAAGCTCACATTTCGAACATTATACGAAACACAGTAGAGCAGAAGAGTGCATTTTTCTCAAAAGCAGAGTGTGTTTCTTGTAAGGCGAGCTAGCGTTTGTTTCCCAGTCCTAAATGGAGTTGAATCACATGCAGTTTCTGATCCTACGAGCAAGAGTTTTTTCTGGTAATAAGAGTCTCTATTGCGCTCCCAATGTCATACTCAGGGCAAATAGCACTGGCCTCTGTTCCCAGCATGTACAGTGTATTGGACTGAAGAGGAGCTACTGTTTTTGTCAGTTTCCTAAGCAGAGTTGAACTAGATATGATCCGTGTGTGTAGGAAGCACAATTCTTTTGTTCTGAGCAAGCTCACTGTTTGGACCCCACAGGAAACACAGTAGAGAAGATGTGTGCCCTATTCTCAAAAGCAGAGCGAGTTTCTTGTAAGGCGAGCTAGCGTTTGTTTCCCAGTCCTAAGTGGATTGATTCAAATGCAGTTTCTGGTCCTAAGAGCAAGAGTTGTTTTCTGGTAAGAGGAGTCACTATTGTGCTCCCATTGTCATACACAGTGCAAATAGCGCTCGTGTCTGTTCCCAGCAAGTACAGTGTATTGGACTGAAGAGGAGCTACTGTTTTTGTCAGTTTCCTAAGCAGAGTTGAACTAGATATGACCCGTGTGTGTAGGAAGCACAGTTCTTTTGTTCTGAGCAAGCACACTGTTTGGACCCCATAGGAAACACAGTAGAGTAGATGTGTGCCCTATTCTCACAAGCAGAGTGTGTTTTTTGTAAGGCGAGCTAGCGTTTGTTTCGCAGTCCTAAATGGAGTTGAATCACATGCAGTTTCCGTTCCTACGAGCAAGAGTTGTTTTCTGGTAAGGAAAGTCACTATTGTGCTCCCATTGCCATACACAGTGCAATTAGCACTCGCGTCTGTTCCCAGCAAGTACAGTGTATTGGACTGAAGAGGATCTACTGTTCTTGTCAGTTTCCTAAGCAGAATTGAACTAGATATGGCCCGTGTGTGTAGGAAGCACAGTTCTTTTGTTCTGAGCAAGCTCACTGTTTGGACCCCATAGGAAACACAGTAGAGTAGAAGAGTGCTCTTTTCTCAAAAGCAGAATGTGTGTCTTGTAAGGCGAGCTAGCGTTTGTTTCCCAGTCCTAAATGGAGTTGAATCACATGCAGTTTCTGGTCCTACGAGCAAGAGTTGTTTTCTGGTAAGAAGAGTCACTATTGCGCTCCCATTGCCATACACAGTGCAAATAGCACTGGCGTCTGTACCCAGCATGTACAGCGTATTGGACTGAAGAGGATCTTCTGTTTTTTTCAGTTTCCTAAGCAGAGTTGAACTAGATATGGCCCGTGTGTGTAGGAAGCACAGTTCTTTTGTTCTGAGCAAGCTCACATTTCGAACCCCATAGGAAACACAGTAGAGTAGAAGAGTGCATTTTTCTCAAAAGCAGAGTGTCTTTCCTGTAAGGCGAGCTAGCGTTTGTTTCCCAGTCCTAAATGGAGTTGAATCACATGCAGTTTCTGGTCCTACGAGCAAGAGTTTTTTCTGGTAATAAGAGTCACTATTGCGCTCCCATTGTCATACTCAGGGCAAATAGCACTGGCCTCTGTTTCCAGCATGTACAGTGTATTGTACTAAAGAGGATCTACTGTTCTTGTCAGGTTCCTAAGCACAGTTGAACTAGATATGGCCCATGAGTGTAGGAAGCACAGTTCTTTTGTACTCAGCAAGCTCTCTGTTCTGGCCATATAGGAAACACAGTAGATTAGAAGAGTGCTCTTTCCTCCAAAGCAGAGTGTGTTTCTTGTAAGGCCAGCTAGAGTTTGTTTCCCAGTCCTAAATGTAGTTGAATCACATGCAGTATCCGTTCCTCTGAGCAAGAGTTGTTTTCTGGTAAATAAAGTCCCAATTGCGCTCCCATTGCCAAACACAGTGGAAATAGCACTCGCGTCTGTTCCCAGCAAGTACAGTGTATTGGACTGAAGAGGAGCTACTGTTCTTGTCAGTTTCCTAAGCAGAATTGAACTAGATATGGCCCGTGTGTGTAGGAAGCACAGTTCTTTTGTTCTGAGCAAGCTCACTGTTTGGACCCCATAGGAAACCCAGTAGAGTAGAAGAGTGCTCTTTTCTCAAAAGCAGAGTGTGTTTCTTGTATGGCGAGCTAGCGTTTGTTTCCCAGTCCAAAATGGAGTTGAATCACATGCATTTTCTGGTCCTATGAGCAAGAGTTGTTTTCTGGTAATAAGAGTCACTATTGTGCTCCCATTGCCATACACAGTGCAAATAGCACTGGCGTCTGTACTCAGCATGTACAGTGTATTGGACTGAAGAGGATCTACTGTTTTTGTCAGTTTCCTAAGCAGAATTGAACTAGATATGGCCCGTGTGTGTAGGAAGCACAGTTCTTTTGTTTTGAGCAAGCTCACTGTTTGGACCCCATAGGAAACACAGTAGAGAAGATGTGTGCCCTATTCTCAAAAGCAGAGCGTGTTTCTTGTAAGGCGAGCTAGCGTTTGTTTCCTAGTCCTAAATGGAGTTGAATCACATCCAGGTTCTGGTCCTACGAGCAAGAGTTGTTTTCTGGTAAGAAGAGTCACTATTGCGCTCCCTTTGCCATACAGAGTGCAAATAGCCCTCGCGTCTGTTCCCAGCAAGTACAGTGTATTGGACTGAAGAGGGTCTTCTGTTTTTTTCAGTTTCCTAAGCAGAGTTGAACTAGATATGGCCCGTGTGTGTAGGAAGCACAGTTCTTTTGTTCTGAGCAAGCTCACATTTCGAACCCCATAGGAAACACAGTAGAGTAGAAGAGTGCATTTTTCTCAAAAGCAGAGTGTCTTTCCTGTAAGGCGAGCTAGCGTTTGTTTCCCAGTCCTAAATGGAGTTGAATCACATGCAGTTTCTGGTCCTACGAGCAAGAGTTTTTTCTGGTAATAAGAGTCACTATTGCGCTCCCATTGTCATACTCAGGGCAAATAGCACTGGCCTCTGTTCCCAGCATGTACAGTGTATTGTACTAAAGAGGATCTACTGTTCTTGTCAGGTTCCTAAGCAGAGTTGAACTAGATATGGCCCATGAGTGTAGGAAGCACAGTTCTTTTGTACTCAGCAAGCTCTCTGTTCTGGCCATATAGGAAACACAGTAGATTAGAAGAGTGCTCTTTCCTCCAAAGCAGAGTGTGTTTCTTGTAAGGCCAGCTAGAGTTTGTTTCCCAGTCCTAAATGGAGTTGAATCACATGCAGTATCCGTTCCTCTGAGCAAGAGTTGTTTTCTGGCAAATAAAGTCACAATTGCGCTCCCATTGCCAAACACAGTGGAAATAGCACTCGCGTCTGTTCCCAGCAAGTACAGTGTATTGGACTGAAGAGGAGCTACTGTTCTTGTCAGTTTCCTAAGCAGAATTGAACTAGATATGGCCCGTGTGTGTAGGAAGCACAGTTCTTTTGTTCTGAGCAAGCTCACTGTTTGGACCCCATAGGAAACACAGTAGAGTAGAATAGTGCTCTTTTCTCAAAAGCAGAGTGTGTTTCTTGTATGGCGAGCTAGCGTTTGTTTCCCAGTCCAAAATGGAGTTGAATCACATGCATTTTCTGGTCCTACGAGCAAGAGTTGTTTTCTGGTAATAAGAGTCACTATTGTGCTCCCATTGCCATACACAGTGCAAATAGCACTGGCGTCTGTACTCAGCATGTACAGTGTATTGGACTGAAGAGGATCTACTGTTTTTGTCAGTTTCCTAAGCAGAATTGAACTAGATATGGCCCGTGTGTGTAAGAAGCACAGTTCTTTTGTTTTGAGCAAGCTCACTGTTTGGATCCCATAGGAAACACAGTAGAGAAGATGTGTGCCCTATTCTCAAAAGCAGAGCGTGTTTCTTGTAAGGCGAGCTAGCGTTTGTTTCCTAGTCCTAAATGGAGTTGAATCACATCCAGGTTCTGGTCCTACGAGCAAGAGTTGTTTTCTGGTAAGAAGAGTCACTATTGCGCTCCCTTTGCCATACACAGTGCAAACAGCCCTCGCGTCTGTTCCCAGCAAGTACAGTGTATTGGACTGAAGAGGAGCTACTGTTCTTTTCAGTTTCCTAAGCAGAGTTGAACTAGATATGGTTCATGTGTGTAGGAAGCACAGTTCTTTTGTTCTGAGCAAGCTCACTGTTCTGGCCCTATAGGAAACACAGAAGAGTAGAAGAGTGCACTTTCCTCAAAAGCAGAGTGTGTTTTTTGTAAGGCGAGCTAGCGTTTGTTTCGCAGTTCTAAATGGAGTTGAATCACATGCAGTTTCCGTTCCTACGAGCAAGAGTTGTTTTCTGGTAAGGAAAGTCACTATTGTGCTCCCATTGCCATACACAGTGCAATTAGCACTCGCGTCTGTTCTCAGCAAGTACAGTGTATTGGACTGAAGAGGAGCTACTGTTCTTGTCAGTTTCCTAAGCAGAATTGAACTAGATATGGCCCGTGTGTGTAGGAAGCACAGTTCTTTTGTTCTGAGCAAGCTCACTGTTTGGACCCCATAGGAAACACAGTAGAGTAGAAGAGTGCTCTTTTCTCAAAAGCAGAGTGTGTTTCTTGTAAGGCGAGCTAGCGTTTGTTTCCCAGTCCTAAATGGAGTTGAATCACATGCAGTTTCTGGTCCTACGAGCAAGAGTTGTTTTCTGGTAAGAAGAGTCACTATTGCGCTCCCATTGCCATACTCAGTGCAAATAGCACTGGCGTCTGTACCCAGCATGTACAGCGTATTGGACTGAAGAGGATGTTCTGTTCTTTTCAGTTTCCTAAGCAGAGTGAACTAGATATGGCCCGTGTGTGTAGGAAGCACAGTTCTTTTGTTCTGAGCAAGCTCACTGTTCTGGCCCTATAGGAAACACAGTATATTAGAAGAGTGCTCTTTCCTCCAAAGCAGAGTGTGTTTCTTGTAAGGCCATCTAGAGTTTGTTTCCCAGTCTTAAATGGAGTTGAATCACATGCAGTTTCCGTTCCTATGAGCAAGAGTTGTTTTCTGGTAAGGAAAGTCACTATTGTGTTCCATTGCCAAACGCAGTGCAAATAGCACTCGCGTCTGTTCCCAGCAAGTACAGTGTATTGGACTGAAGAGGAGCTACTGTTCTTGTCAGTTTCCTAAGCAAATTTGAACTAGATATGGCCCGTGTGTGTAGGAAGCACAGTTCTTTTGTTCTGAGCAAGCTCACTGTTTGGATCCCATAGGAAACACAGTAGAGTAGAAGAGTGCTCTTTTCTCAAAAGCAGAGTGTGTTTCTTGTAAGGCGAGCTAGAATTTGTTTCCCAATCCTAAATGGAGTTGAATCACATCCAGGTTCTGGTCCTACGAGCAAGAGTTGTTTTCTGGTAAGAAGAGTCACTATTGCGCTCCCTTTGCCATACACAGTGCAAATAGCCCTCGCGTCTGTTCAGAGCAACTACAGTGTATTGGACTGAAGAGGAGCTACTGTTCTTGTCAGTTTCCTAAGCAGAGTTGAACTAGATATGGCCCATGTGTGTAGGAAGCACAGTTCTTTTGTACTCAGCAAGCTCACTGTTCTGGCCATATAGGAAACACAGTAGAGTAGAAGAGTGCTCTTTCCTCAAAGCAGAGTGTGTTTTTTGTAAGGCAAGCTAGCGTTTGTTTCGCAGTCCTAAATGGAGTTGAATCTCATGCAGTTTCCGTTCCTACGAGCAAGAGTTGTTTTCTGGTAAGGAAAGTCACTATTGCGCTCCCATTGCCATACACAGTGCAATTAGCACTCGCGCCTTTTCCCAGCAAGTACAGTGTATTGGACTGAAGAGGAGCTACTGTTCTTGTCAGTTTCCTAAGCAGAATTGAACTAGATATGGCCCGTGTGTGTAGGAAGCACAGTTCTTTTGTTCTGAGCAAGCTCACTGTTTGGACCCCATAGGAAACACAGTAGAGTAGAAGAGTGCTCTTTTCTCAAAACCAGAGTCTGTTTCTTGTAAGGCGAGCTAGCGTTTGTTTCCCAGTCCTAAATGGAGTTGAATCACATGCAGTTTCTGGTCCTACGAGCAAGAGTTGTTTTCTGGTTAGAAGAGTCACTATTGCGCTCCCATTGCCATACACAGTGCAAATAGCACTGGCGTCTGTACCCAGCATGTACAGCGTATTGGACTGAAGAGGATGTTCTGTTCTTTTCAGTTTCCTAAGAAGAGTTGAACTAGATATGGCCCCTGTGTGTAGGAAGCACAGTTCTTTTGTTCTGAGCAAGCTCACATTTCGAACTTTATACGAAACACAGTAGAGTAGAAGAGTGCATTTTTCTCAAAAGCAGAGTGTGTTTCTTGTAAGGCGAGCTAGCGTTTGTTTCCCAGTCCTAAATGGAGTTGAATCACATGCAGTTTCTGATCCTACGAGCAAGAGTTTTTTCTGGTAATAAGAGTCTCTATTGCGCTCCCAATGTCATACTCAGGGCAAATAGCACTGGCCTCTGTTCCCAGCATGTACAGTGTATTGGACTGAAGAGGAGCTACTGTTTTTGTCAGTTTCCTAAGCAGAGTTGAACTAGATATGATCCGTGTGTGTAGGAAGCACAATTCTTTTGTTCTGAGCAAGCTCACTGTTTGGACCCCACAGGAAACACAGTAGAGAAGATGTGTGCCCTATTCTCAAAAGCAGAGCGAGTTTCTTATAAGGCGAGCTAGCGTTTGTTTCCCAGTCCTAAGTGGATTGATTCAAATGCAGTTTCTGGTCCTAAGAGCAAGAGTTGTTTTCTGGTAAGAGGAGTCACTATTGTGCTCCCATTGTCATACACAGTGCAAATAGCGCTCGCGTCTGTTCCCAGCAAGTACAGTGTATTGGACTGAAGAGGAGCTACTGTTTTTGTCAGTTTCCTAAGCAGAGTTGAACTAGATATGACCCGTGTGTGTAGGAAGCACAGTTCTTTTGTTCTGAGCAAGCTCACTGTTTGGACCCCATAGGAAACACAGTAGAGTAGAAGAGTGCTCTTTTCTCAAAAGCAGAATGTGTGTCTTGTAAGGCGAGCTAGCGTTTGTTTCCCAGTCCTAAATGGAGTTGAATCACATGCATTTTCTGGTCCTACGAGCAAGAGTTGTTTTCTGGTAAGAAGAGTCACTATTGCGCTCCCATTGCCATACACAGTGCAAATAGCACTGGCGTCTGTACCCAGCATGTACAGCGTATTGGACTGAAGAGGATCTTCTGTTTTTTTCAGTTTCCTAAGCAGAGTTGAACTAGATATGGCCCGTGTGTGTAGGAAGCACAGTTCTTTTGTTCTGAGCAAGCTCACATTTCGAACCCCATAGGAAACACAGTAGAGTAGAAGAGTGCATTTTTCTCAAAAGCAGAGTGTCTTTCCTGTAAGGCGAGCTAGCGTTTGTTTCCCAGTCCTAAATGGAGTTGAATCACATGCAGTTTCTGGTCCTACGAGCAAGAGTTTTTTCTGGTAATAAGAGTCACTATTGCGCTCCCATTGTCATACTCAGGGCAAATAGCACTGGCCTCTGTTTCCAGCATGTACAGTGTATTGTACTAAAGAGGATCTACTGTTCTTGTCAGGTTCCTAAGCACAGTTGAACTAGATATGGCCCATGAGTGTAGGAAGCACAGTTCTTTTGTACTCAGCAAGCTCTCTGTTCTGGCCATATAGGAAACACAGTAGATTAGAAGAGTGCTCTTTCCTCCAAAGCAGAGTGTGTTTCTTGTAAGGCCAGCTAGAGTTTGTTTCCCAGTCCTAAATGTAGTTGAATCACATGCAGTATCCGTTCCTCTGAGCAAGAGTTGTTTTCTGGTAAATAAAGTCACAATTGCGCTCCCATTGCCAAACACAGTGGAAATAGCACTCGCGTCTGTTCCCAGCAAGTACAGTGTATTGGACTGAAGAGGAGCTACTGTTCTTGTCAGTTTCCTAAGCAGAATTGAACTAGATATGGCCCGTGTGTGTAGGAAGCACAGTTCTTTTGTTCTGAGCAAGCTCACTGTTTGGACCCCATAGGAAACCCAGTAGAGTAGAAGAGTGCTCTTTTCTCAAAAGCAGAGTGTGTTTCTTGTATGGCGAGCTAGCGTTTGTTTCCCAGTCCAAAATGGAGTTGAATCACATGCATTTTCTGGTCCTACGAGCAAGAGTTGTTTTCTGGTAATAAGAGTCACTATTGTGCTCCCATTGCCATACACAGTGCAAATAGCACTGGCGTCTGTACTCAGCATGTACAGTGTATTGGACTGAAGAGGATCTACTGTTTTTGTCAGTTTCCTAAGCAGAATTGAACTAGATATGGCCCGTGTGTGTAGGAAGCACAGTTCTTTTGTTTTGAGCAAGCTCACTGTTTGGACCCCATAGGAAACACAGTAGAGAAGATGTGTGCCCTATTCTCAAAAGCAGAGCGTGTTTCTTGTAAGGCGAGCTAGCGTTTGTTTCCTAGTCCTAAATGGAGTTGAATCACATCCAGGTTCTGGTCCTACGAGCAAGAGTTGTTTTCTGGTAAGAAGAGTCACTATTGCGCTCCCTTTGCCATACAGAGTGCAAATAGCCCTCGCGTCTGTTCCCAGCAAGTACAGTGTATTGGACTGAAGAGGGTCTTCTGTTTTTTTCAGTTTCCTAAGCAGAGTTGAACTAGATATGGCCCGTGTGTGTAGGAAGCACAGTTCTTTTGTTCTGAGCAAGCTCACATTTCGAACCCCATAGGAAACACAGTAGAGTAGAAGAGTGCATTTTTCTCAAAAGCAGAGTGTCTTTCCTGTAAGGCGAGCTAGCGTTTGTTTCCCAGTCCTAAATGGAGTTGAATCACATGCAGTTTCTGGTCCTACGAGCAAGAGTTTTTTCTGGTAATAAGAGTCACTATTGCGCTCCCATTGTCATACTCAGGGCAAATAGCACTGGCCTCTGTTCCCAGCATGTACAGTGTATTGTACTAAAGAGGATCTACTGTTCTTGTCAGGTTCCTAAGCAGAGTTGAACTAGATATGGCCCATGAGTGTAGGAAGCACAGTTCTTTTGTACTCAGCAAGCTCTCTGTTCTGGCCATATAGGAAACACAGTAGATTAGAAGAGTGCTCTTTCCTCCAAAGCAGAGTGTGTTTCTTGTAAGGCCAGCTAGAGTTTGTTTCCCAGTCCTAAATGGAGTTGAATCACATGCAGTATCCGTTCCTCTGAGCAAGAGTTGTTTTCTGGCAAATAAAGTCACAATTGCGCTCCCATTGCCAAACACAGTGGAAATAGCACTCGCGTCTGTTCCCAGCAAGTACAGTGTATTGGACTGAAGAGGAGCTACTGTTCTTGTCAGTTTCCTAAGCAGAATTGAACTAGATATGGCCCGTGTGTGTAGGAAGCACAGTTCTTTTGTTCTGAGCAAGCTCACTGTTTGGACCCCATAGGAAACACAGTAGAGTAGAAGAGTGCTCTTTTCTCAAAAGCAGAGTGTGTTTCTTGTATGGCGAGCTAGCGTTTGTTTCCCAGTCCAAAATGGAGTTGAATCACATGCATTTTCTGGTCCTACGAGCAAGAGTTGTTTTCTGGTAATAAGAGTCACTATTGTGCTCCCATTGCCATACACAGTGCAAATAGCACTGGCGTCTGTACTCAGCATGTACAGTGTATTGGACTGAAGAGGATCTACTGTTTTTGTCAGTTTCCTAAGCAGAATTGAACTAGATATGGCCCGTGTGTGTAAGAAGCACAGTTCTTTTGTTTTGAGCAAGCTCACTGTTTGGATCCCATAGGAAACACAGTAGAGAAGATGTGTGCCCTATTCTCAAAAGCAGAGCGTGTTTCTTGTAAGGCGAGCTAGCGTTTGTTTCCTAGTCCTAAATGGAGTTGAATCACATCCAGGTTCTGGTCCTACGAGCAAGAGTTGTTTTCTGGTAAGAAGAGTCACTATTGCGCTCCCTTTGCCATACACAGTGCAAACAGCCCTCGCGTCTGTTCCCAGCAAGTACAGTGTATTGGACTGAAGAGGAGCTACTGTTCTTTTCAGTTTCCTAAGCAGAGTTGAACTAGATATGGTTCATGTGTGTAGGAAGCACAGTTCTTTTGTTCTGAGCAAGCTCACTGTTCTGGCCCTATAGGAAACACAGAAGAGTAGAAGAGTGCACTTTCCTCAAAAGCAGAGTGTGTTTTTTGTAAGGCGAGCTAGCGTTTGTTTCGCAGTTCTAAATGGAGTTGAATCACATGCAGTTTCCGTTCCTACGAGCAAGAGTTGTTTTCTGGTAAGGAAAGTCACTATTGTGCTCCCATTGCCATACACAGTGCAATTAGCACTCGCGTCTGTTCTCAGCAAGTACAGTGTATTGGACTGAAGAGGAGCTACTGTTTTTGTCAGTTTCCTAAGCAGAGTTGAACTAGATATGATCCGTGTGTGTAGGAAGCACAATTCTTTTGTTCTGAGCAAGCTCACTGTTTGGACCCCACAGGAAACACAGTAGAGAAGATGTGTGCCCTATTCTCAAAAGCAGAGCGAGTTTCTTATAAGGCGAGCTAGCGTTTGTTTCCCAGTCCTAAGTGGATTGATTCAAATGCAGTTTCTGGTCCTAAGAGCAAGAGTTGTTTTCTGGTAAGAGGAGTCACTATTGTGCTCCCATTGTCATACACAGTGCAAATAGCGCTCGCGTCTGTTCCCAGCAAGTACAGTGTATTGGACTGAAGAGGAGCTACTGTTTTTGTCAGTTTCCTAAGCAGAGTTGAACTAGATATGACCCGTGTGTGTAGGAAGCACAGTTCTTTTGTTCTGAGCAAGCTCACTGTTTGGACCCCATAGGAAACACAGTAGAGTAGAAGAGTGCTCTTTTCTCAAAAGCAGAATGTGTGTCTTGTAAGGCGAGCTAGCGTTTGTTTCCCAGTCCTAAATGGAGTTGAATCACATGCATTTTCTGGTCCTACGAGCAAGAGTTGTTTTCTGGTAAGAAGAGTCACTATTGCGCTCCCATTGCCATACACAGTGCAAATAGCACTGGCGTCTGTACCCAGCATGTACAGCGTATTGGACTGAAGAGGATCTTCTGTTTTTTTCAGTTTCCTAAGCAGAGTTGAACTAGATATGGCCCGTGTGTGTAGGAAGCACAGTTCTTTTGTTCTGAGCAAGCTCACATTTCGAACCCCATAGGAAACACAGTAGAGTAGAAGAGTGCATTTTTCTCAAAAGCAGAGTGTCTTTCCTGTAAGGCGAGCTAGCGTTTGTTTCCCAGTCCTAAATGGAGTTGAATCACATGCAGTTTCTGGTCCTACGAGCAAGAGTTTTTTCTGGTAATAAGAGTCACTATTGCGCTCCCATTGTCATACTCAGGGCAAATAGCACTGGCCTCTGTTTCCAGCATGTACAGTGTATTGTACTAAAGAGGATCTACTGTTCTTGTCAGGTTCCTAAGCACAGTTGAACTAGATATGGCCCATGAGTGTAGGAAGCACAGTTCTTTTGTACTCAGCAAGCTCTCTGTTCTGGCCATATAGGAAACACAGTAGATTAGAAGAGTGCTCTTTCCTCCAAAGCAGAGTGTGTTTCTTGTAAGGCCAGCTAGAGTTTGTTTCCCAGTCCTAAATGTAGTTGAATCACATGCAGTATCCGTTCCTCTGAGCAAGAGTTGTTTTCTGGTAAATAAAGTCACAATTGCGCTCCCATTGCCAAACACAGTGGAAATAGCACTCGCGTCTGTTCCCAGCAAGTACAGTGTATTGGACTGAAGAGGAGCTACTGTTCTTGTCAGTTTCCTAAGCAGAATTGAACTAGATATGGCCCGTGTGTGTAGGAAGCACAGTTCTTTTGTTCTGAGCAAGCTCACTGTTTGGATCCCATAGGAAACCCAGTAGAGTAGAAGAGTGCTCTTTTCTCAAAAGCAGAGTGTGTTTCTTGTATGGCGAGCTAGCGTTTGTTTCCCAGTCCAAAATGGAGTTGAATCACATGCATTTTCTGGTCCTACGAGCAAGAGTTGTTTTCTGGTAATAAGAGTCACTATTGTGCTCCCATTGCCATACACAGTGCAAATAGCACTGGCGTCTGTACTCAGCATGTACAGTGTATTGGACTGAAGAGGATCTACTGTTTTTGTCAGTTTCCTAAGCAGAATTGAACTAGATATGGCCCGTGTGTGTAGGAAGCACAGTTCTTTTGTTTTGAGCAAGCTCACTGTTTGGACCCCATAGGAAACACAGTAGAGAAGATGTGTGCCCTATTCTCAAAAGCAGAGCGTGTTTCTTGTAAGGCGAGCTAGCGTTTGTTTCCTAGTCCTAAATGGAGTTGAATCACATCCAGGTTCTGGTCCTACGAGCAAGAGTTGTTTTCTGGTAAGAAGAGTCACTATTGCGCTCCCTTTGCCATACAGAGTGCAAATAGCCCTCGCGTCTGTTCCCAGCAAGTACAGTGTATTGGACTGAAGAGGGTCTTCTGTTTTTTTCAGTTTCCTAAGCAGAGTTGAACTAGATATGGCCCGTGTGTGTAGGAAGCACAGTTCTTTTGTTCTGAGCAAGCTCACATTTCGAACCCCATAGGAAACACAGTAGAGTAGAAGAGTGCATTTTTCTCAAAAGCAGAGTGTCTTTCCTGTAAGGCGAGCTAGCGTTTGTTTCCCAGTCCTAAATGGAGTTGAATCACATGCAGTTTCTGGTCCTACGAGCAAGAGTTTTTTCTGGTAATAAGAGTCACTATTGCGCTCCCATTGTCATACTCAGGGCAAATAGCACTGGCCTCTGTTCCCAGCATGTACAGTGTATTGTACTAAAGAGGATCTACTGTTCTTGTCAGGTTCCTAAGCAGAGTTGAACTAGATATGGCCCATGAGTGTAGGAAGCACAGTTCTTTTGTACTCAGCAAGCTCTCTGTTCTGGCCATATAGGAAACACAGTAGATTAGAAGAGTGCTCTTTCCTCCAAAGCAGAGTGTGTTTCTTGTAAGGCCAGCTAGAGTTTGTTTCCCAGTCCTAAATGGAGTTGAATCACATGCAGTATCCGTTCCTCTGAGCAAGAGTTGTTTTCTGGCAAATAAAGTCACAATTGCGCTCCCATTGCCAAACACAGTGGAAATAGCACTCGCGTCTGTTCCCAGCAAGTACAGTGTATTGGACTGAAGAGGAGCTACTGTTCTTGTCAGTTTCCTAAGCAGAATTGAACTAGATATGGCCCGTGTGTGTAGGAAGCACAGTTCTTTTGTTCTGAGCAAGCTCACTGTTTGGACCCCATAGGAAACACAGTAGAGTAGAAGAGTGCTCTTTTCTCAAAAGCAGAGTGTGTTTCTTGTATGGCGAGCTAGCGTTTGTTTCCCAGTCCAAAATGGAGTTGAATCACATGCATTTTCTGGTCCTACGAGCAAGAGTTGTTTTCTGGTAATAAGAGTCACTATTGTGCTCCCATTGCCATACACAGTGCAAATAGCACTGGCGTCTGTACTCAGCATGTACAGTGTATTGGACTGAAGAGGATCTACTGTTTTTGTCAGTTTCCTAAGCAGAATTGAACTAGATATGGCCCGTGTGTGTAAGAAGCACAGTTCTTTTGTTTTGAGCAAGCTCACTGTTTGGATCCCATAGGAAACACAGTAGAGAAGATGTGTGCCCTATTCTCAAAAGCAGAGCGTGTTTCTTGTAAGGCGAGCTAGCGTTTGTTTCCTAGTCCTAAATGGAGTTGAATCACATCCAGGTTCTGGTCCTACGAGCAAGAGTTGTTTTCTGGTAAGAAGAGTCACTATTGCGCTCCCTTTGCCATACACAGTGCAAACAGCCCTCGCGTCTGTTCCCAGCAAGTACAGTGTATTGGACTGAAGAGGAGCTACTGTTCTTTTCAGTTTCCTAAGCAGAGTTGAACTAGATATGGTTCATGTGTGTAGGAAGCACAGTTCTTTTGTTCTGAGCAAGCTCACTGTTCTGGCCCTATAGGAAACACAGAAGAGTAGAAGAGTGCACTTTCCTCAAAAGCAGAGTGTGTTTTTTGTAAGGCGAGCTAGCGTTTGTTTCGCAGTTCTAAATGGAGTTGAATCACATGCAGTTTCCGTTCCTACGAGCAAGAGTTGTTTTCTGGTAAGGAAAGTCACTATTGTGCTCCCATTGCCATACACAGTGCAATTAGCACTCGCGTCTGTTCTCAGCAAGTACAGTGTATTGGACTGAAGAGGAGCTACTGTTCTTGTCAGTTTCCTAAGCAGAATTGAACTAGATATGGCCCGTGTGTGTAGGAAGCACAGTTCTTTTGTTCTGAGCAAGCTCACTGTTTGGACCCCATAGGAAACACAGTAGAGTAGAAGAGTGCTCTTTTCTCAAAAGCAGAGTGTGTTTCTTGTAAGGCGAGCTAGCGTTTGTTTCCCAGTCCTAAATGGAGTTGAATCACATGCAGTTTCTGGTCCTACGAGCAAGAGTTGTTTTCTGGTAAGAAGAGTCACTATTGCGCTCCCATTGCCATACTCAGTGCAAATAGCACTGGCGTCTGTACCCAGCATGTACAGCGTATTGGACTGAAGAGGATGTTCTGTTCTTTTCAGTTTCCTAAGCAGAGTGAACTAGATATGGCCCGTGTGTGTAGGAAGCACAGTTCTTTTGTTCTGAGCAAGCTCACTGTTCTGGCCCTATAGGAAACACAGTATATTAGAAGAGTGCTCTTTCCTCCAAAGCAGAGTGTGTTTCTTGTAAGGCCAGCTAGAGTTTGTTTCCCAGTCTTAAATGGAGTTGAATCACATGCAGTTTCCGTTCCTATGAGCAAGAGTTGTTTTCTGGTAAGGAAAGTCACTATTGTGTTCCATTGCCAAACGCAGTGCAAATAGCACTCGCGTCTGTTCCCAGCAAGTACAGTGTATTGGACTGAAGAGGAGCTACTGTTCTTGTCAGTTTCCTAAGCAAATTTGAACTAGATATGGCCCGTGTGTGTAGGAAGCACAGTTCTTTTGTTCTGAGCAAGCTCACTGTTTGGATCCCATAGGAAACACAGTAGAGTAGAAGAGTGCTCTTTTCTCAAAAGCAGAGTGTGTTTCTTGTAAGGCGAGCTAGAATTTGTTTCCCAATCCTAAATGGAGTTGAATCACATCCAGGTTCTGGTCCTACGAGCAAGAGTTGTTTTCTGGTAAGAAGAGTCACTATTGCGCTCCCTTTGCCATACACAGTGCAAATAGCCCTCGCGTCTGTTCAGAGCAACTACAGTGTATTGGACGGAAGAGGAGCTACTGTTCTTGTCAGTTTCCTAAGCAGAGTTGAACTAGATATGGCCCATGTGTGTAGGAAGCACAGTTCTTTTGAACTCAGCAAGCTCACTGTTCTGGCCATATAGGAAACACAGTAGAGTAGAAGAGTGCTCTTTCCTCAAAGCAGAGTGTGTTTTTTGTAAGGCAAGCTAGCGTTTGTTTCGCAGTCCTAAATGGAGTTGAATCTCATGCAGTTTCCGTTCCTACGAGCAAGAGTTGTTTTCTGGTAAGGAAAGTCACTATTGCGCTCCCATTGCCATACACAGTGCAATTAGCACTCGCGCCTTTTCCCAGCAAGTACAGTGTATTGGACTGAAGAGGAGCTACTGTTCTTGTCAGTTTCCTAAGCAGAATTGAACTAGATATGGCCCGTGTGTGTAGGAAGCACAGTTCTTTTGTTCTGAGCAAGCTCACTGTTTGGACCCCATAGGAAACACAGTAGAGTAGAAGAGTGCTCTTTTCTCAAAACCAGAGTCTGTTTCTTGTAAGGCGAGCTAGCGTTTGTTTCCCAGTCCTAAATGGAGTTGAATCACATGCAGTTTCTGGTCCTACGAGCAAGAGTTGTTTTCTGGTTAGAAGAGTCACTATTGCGCTCCCATTGCCATACACAGTGCAAATAGCACTGGCGTCTGTACCCAGCATGTACAGCGTATTGGACTGAAGAGGATGTTCTGTTCTTTTCAGTTTCCTAAGCAGAGTTGAACTAGATATGGCCCCTGTGTGTAGGAAGCACAGTTCTTTTGTTCTGAGCAAGCTCACATTTCGAACTTTATACGAAACACAGTAGAGTAGAAGAGTGCATTTTTCTCAAAAGCAGAGTGTGTTTCTTGTAAGGCGAGCTAGCGTTTGTTTCCCAGTCCTAAATGGAGTTGAATCACATGCAGTTTCTGGTCCTACGAGCAAGAGTTTTTTCTGGTAATAAGAGTCTCTATTGCGCTCCCAATGTCATACTCAGGGCAAATAGCACTGGCCTCTGTTCCCAGCATGTACAGTGTATTGGACTGAAGAGGAGCTACTGTTTTTGTCAGTTTCCTAAGCAGAGTTGAACTAGATATGATCCGTGTGTGTAGGAAGCACAATTCTTTTGTTCTGAGCAAGCTCACTGTTTGGACCCCACAGGAAACACAGTAGAGAAGATGTGTGCCCTATTCTCAAAAGCAGAGCGAGTTTCTTATAAGGCGAGCTAGCGTTTGTTTCCCAGTCCTAAGTGGATTGATTCAAATGCAGTTTCTGGTCCTAAGAGCAAGAGTTGTTTTCTGGTAAGAGGAGTCACTATTGTGCTCCCATTGTCATACACAGTGCAAATAGCGCTCGCGTCTGTTCCCAGCAAGTACAGTGTATTGGACTGAAGAGGAGCTACTGTTTTTGTCAGTTTCCTAAGCAGAGTTGAACTAGATATGACCCGTGTGTGTAGGAAGCACAGTTCTTTTGTTCTGAGCAAGCACACTGTTTGGACCCCATAGGAAACACAGTAGAGTAGATGTGTGCTCTATTCTCAAAAGCAGAGTGTGTTTTTTGTAAGGCGAGCTAGCGTTTGTTTCGCAGTCCTAAATGGAGTTGAATCACATGCAGTTTCCGTTCCTACGAGCAAGAGTTGTTTTCTGGTAAGGAAAGTCACTATTGTGCTCCCATTGCCATACACAGTGCAATTAGCACTCGCGTCTGTTCCCAGCAAGTACAGTGTATTGGACTGAAGAGGATCTACTGTTCTTGTCAGTTTCCTAAGCAGAATTGAACTAGATATGGCCCGTGTGTGTAGGAAGCACAGTTCTTTTGTTCTGAGCAAGCTCACTGTTTGGACCCCATAGGAAACACAGTAGAGTAGAAGAGTGCTCTTTTCTCAAAAGCAGAATGTGTGTCTTGTAAGGCGAGCTAGCGTTTGTTTCCCAGTCCTAAATGGAGTTGAATCACATGCAGTTTCTGGTCCTACGAGCAAGAGTTGTTTTCTGGTAAGAAGAGTCACTATTGCGCTCCCATTGCCATACACAGTGCAAATAGCACTGGCGTCTGTACCCAGCATGTACAGCGTATTGGACTGAAGAGGATCTTCTGTTTTTTTCAGTTTCCTAAGCAGAGTTGAACTAGATATGGCCCGTGTGTGTAGGAAGCACAGTTCTTTTGTTCTGAGCAAGCTCACATTTCGAACCCCATAGGAAACACAGTAGAGTAGAAGAGTGCATTTTTCTCAAAAGCAGAGTGTCTTTCCTGTAAGGCGAGCTAGCGTTTGTTTCCCAGTCCTAAATGGAGTTGAATCACATGCAGTTTCTGGTCCTACGAGCAAGAGTTGTTTTCTGGTAATAAGAGTCACTATTGCGCTCCCATTGTCATACTCAGGGCAAATAGCACTGGCCTCTGTTCCCAGCATGTACAGTGTATTGTACTAAAGAGGATCTACTGTTCTTGTCAGGTTCCTAAGCAGAGTTGAACTAGATATGGCCCATGAGTGTAGGAAGCACAGTTCTTTTGTACTCA
Source organism: Peromyscus eremicus (assembly GCF_949786415.1). NCBI lineage: Eukaryota > Metazoa > Chordata > Mammalia > Rodentia > Cricetidae > Peromyscus > Peromyscus eremicus. The sequence continues at coordinate 88,422 of NW_026734675.1, read as the reverse complement.
GCAAGCTCTCTGTTCTGGCCATATAGGAAACACAGTAGATTAGAAGAGTGCTCTTTCCTCCAAAGCAGAGTGTGTTTCTTGTAAGGCCAGCTAGAGTTTGTTTCCCAGTCCTAAATGGAGTTGAATCACATGCAGTATCCGTTCCTCTGAGCAAGAGTTGTTTTCTGGTAAATAAAGTCACAATTGCGCTCCCATTGCCAAACACAGTGGAAATAGCACTCGCGTCTGTTCCCAGCAAGTACAGTGTATTGGACTGAAGAGGAGCTACTGTTCTTGTCAGTTTCCTAAGCAGAATTGAACTAGATATGGCCCGTGTGTGTAGGAAGCACAGTTCTTTTGTTCTGAGCAAGCTCACTGTTTGGACCCCATAGGAAACACAGTAGAGTAGAAGAGTGCTCTTTTCTCAAAAGCAGAGTGTGTTTCTTGTATGGCGAGCTAGCGTTTGTTTCCCAGTCTAAAATGGAGTTGAATCACATGCATTTTCTGGTCCTACGAGCAAGAGTTGTTTTCTGGTAATAAGAGTCACTATTGTGCTCCCATTGCCATACACAGTGCAAATAGCACTGGCGTCTGTACTCAGCATGTACAGTGTATTGGACTGAAGAGGATCTACTGTTTTTGTCAGTTTCCTAAGCAGAATTGAACTAGATATGGCCCGTGTGTGTAGGAAGCACAGTTCTTTTGTTTTGAGCAAGCTCACTGTTTGGATCCCATAGGAAACACAGTAGAGAAGATGTGTGCCCTATTCTCAAAAGCAGAGCGTGTTTCTTGTAAGGCGAGCTAGCGTTTGTTTCCTAGTCCTAAATGGAGTTGAATCACATCCAGGTTCTGGTCCTACGAGCAAGAGTTATTTTCTGGTAAGAAGAGTCACTATTGCACTCCCTTTGCCATACAGAGTGCAAATAGCCCTCGCGTCTGTTCCCAGCAAGTACAGTGTATTGGACTGAAGAGGATCTTCTGTTTTTTTCAGTTTCCTAAGCAGAGTTGAACTAGATATGGCCCGTGTGTGTAGGAAGCACAGTTCTTTTGTTCTGAGCAAGCTCACATTTCGAACCCCATAGGAAACACAGTAGAGTAGAAGAGTGCATTTTTCTCAAAAGCAGAGTGTCTTTCCTGTAAGGCGAGCTAGCGTTTGTTTCCCAGTCCTAAATGGAGTTGAATCACATGCAGTTTCTGGTCCTACGAGCAAGAGTTTTTTCTGGTAATAAGAGTCACTATTGTGCTCCCATTGTCATACTCAGGGCAAATAGCACTGGCCTCTGTTCCCAGCATGTACAGTGTATTGTACTAAAGAGGATCTACTGTTCTTGTCAGGTTCCTAAGCAGAGTTGAACTAGATATGGCCCATGAGTGTAGGAAGCACAGTTCTTTTGTACTCAGCAAGCTCTCTGTTCTGGCCATATAGGAAACACAGTAGATTAGAAGAGTGCTCTTTCCTCCAAAGCAGAGTGTGTTTCTTGTAAGGCCAGCTAGAGTTTGTTTCCCAGTCCTAAATGGAGTTGAATCACATGCAGTATCCGTTCCTCTGAGCAAGAGTTGTTTTCTGGCAAATAAAGTCACAATTGCGCTCCCATTGCCAAACACAGTGGAAATAGCACTCGCGTCTGTTCCCAGCAAGTACAGTGTATTGGACTGAAGAGGAGCTACTGTTCTTGTCAGTTTCCTAAGCAGAATTGAACTAGATATGGCCCGTGTGTGTAGGAAGCACAGTTCTTTTGTTCTGAGCAAGCTCACTGTTTGGACCCCATAGGAAACACAGTAGAGTAGAAGAGTGCTCTTTTCTCAAAAGCAGAGTGTGTTTCTTGTATGGCGAGCTAGCGTTTGTTTCCCAGTCCAAAATGGAGTTGAATCACATGCATTTTGTGGTCCTACGAGCAAGAGTTGTTTTCTGGTAATAAGAGTCACTATTGTGCTCCCATTGCCATACACAGTGCAAATAGCACTGGCGTCTGTACTCAGCATGTACAGTGTATTGGACTGAAGAGGATCTACTGTTTTTGTCAGTTTCCTAAGCAGAATTGAACTAGATATGGCCCGTGTGTGTAGGAAGCACAGTTCTTTTGTTTTGAGCAAGCTCACTGTTTGGATCCCATAGGAAACACAGTAGAGAAGATGTGTGCCCTATTCTCAAAAGCAGAGCGTGTTTCTTGTAAGGCGAGCTAGCGTTTGTTTCCTAGTCCTAAATGGAGTTGAATCACATCCAGGTTCTGGTCCTACGAGCAAGAGTTGTTTTCTGGTAAGAAGAGTCACTATTGCGCTCCCTTTGCCATACACAGTGCAAACAGCCCTCGCGTCTGTTCCCAGCAAGTACAGTGTATTGGACTGAAGAGGAGCTACTGTTCTTTTCAGTTTCCTAAGCAGAGTTGAACTAGATATGGTTCATGTGTGTAGGAAGCACAGTTCTTTTGTACTCAGCAAGCTCACTGTTCTGGCCCTATAGGAAACACAGAAGAGTAGAAGAGTGCTCTTTCCTCAAAAGCAGAGTGTGTTTTTTGTAAGGCGAGCTAGCGTTTGTTTCGCAGTCCTAAATGGAGTTGAATCACATGCAGTTTCCGTTCCTACGAGCAAGAGTTGTTTTCTGGTAAGGAAAGTCACTATTGCGCTCCCATTGCCATACACAGTGCAATTAGCACTCGCGTCTGTTCTCAGCAAGTACAGTGTATTGGACTGAAGAGGAGCTACTGTTCTTGTCAGTTTACTAAGCAGAATTGAACTAGATATGGCCCGTGTGTGTAGGAAGCACAGTTCTTTTGTTCTGAGCAAGCTCACTGTTTGGACCCCATAGGAAACACAGTAGAGTAGAAGAGTGCTCTTTTCTCAAAAGCAGAGTGTGTTTCTTGTAAGGCGAGCTAGCGTTTGTTTCCCAGTCCTAAATGGAGTTGAATCACATGCAGTTTCTGGTCCTACGAGCAAGAGTTGTTTTCTGGTAAGAAGAGTCACTATTGCGCTCCCATTGCCATACTCAGTGCAAATAGCACTGGCGTCTGTACCCAGCATGTACAGCGTATTGGACTGAAGAGGATGTTCTGTTCTTTTCAGTTTCCTAAGCAGAGTGAACTAGATATGGCCCGTGTGTGTAGGAAGCACAGTTCTTTTGTTCTGAGCAAGCTCACTGTTCTGGCCCTATAGGAAACACAGTAGATTAGAAGAGTGCTCTTTCCTCCAAAGCAGAGTGTGTTTCTTGTAAGGCGAGCTAGAATTTGGTTCCCAATCCTAAATGGAGTTGAATCACATCCAGGTTCTGGTCCTACGAGCAAGAGTTGTTTTCTGGTAAGAAGAGTCACTATTGCGCTCCCTTTGCCATACACAGTGCAAATAGCCCTCGCGTCTGTTCAGAGCAACTACAGTGTATTGGACTGAAGAGGAGCTACTGTTCTTGTCAGTTTCCTAAGCAGAGTTGAACTAGATATGGCCCATGTGTGTAGGAAGCACAGTTCTTTTGTACTCAGCAAGCTCACTGTTCTGGCCATATAGGAAACACAGTAGAGTAGAAGAGTGCTCTTTCCTCAAAGCAGAGTGTGTTTTTTGTAAGGCAAGCTAGCGTTTGTTTCGCAGTCCTAAATGGAGTTGAATCTCATGCAGTTTCCGTTCCTACGAGCAAGAGTTGTTTTCTGGTAAGGAAAGTCACTATTGCGCTCCCATTGCCATACTCAGTGCAAATAGCACTGGCGTCTGTACCCAGCATGTACAGCGTATTGGACTGAAGAGGATGTTCTGTTCTTTTCAGTTTCCTAAGCAGAGTGAACTAGATATGGCCCGTGTGTGTAGGAAGCACAGTTCTTTTGTTCTGAGCAAGCTCACTGTTCTGGCCCTATAGGAAACACAGTAGATTAGAAGAGTGCTCTTTCCTCCAAAGCAGAGTGTGTTTCTTGTAAGGCCAGCTAGAGTTTGTTTCCCAGTCTTAAATGGAGTTGAATCACATGCAGTTTCCGTTCCTATGAGCAAGAGTTGTTTTCTGGTAAGGAAAGTCACTATTGTGTTCCATTGCCAAACGCAGTGCAAATAGCACTCGCGTCTGTTCCCAGCAAGTACAGTGTATTGGACTGAAGAGGAGCTACTGTTCTTGTCAGTTTCCTAAGCAAATTTGAACTAGATATGGCCCGTGTGTGTAGGAAGCACAGTTCTTTTGTTCTGAGCAAGCTCACTGTTTGGATCCCATAGGAAACACAGTAGAGTAGAAGAGTGCTCTTTTCTCAAAAGCAGAGTGTGTTTCTTGTAAGGCGAGCTAGAATTTGTTTCCCAATCCTAAATGGAGTTGAATCACATCCAGGTTCTGGTCCTACGAGCAAGAGTTGTTTTCTGGTAAGAAGAGTCACTATTGCGCTCCCTTTGCCATACACAGTGCAAATAGCCCTCGCGTCTGTTCAGAGCAACTACAGTGTATTGGACTGAAGAGGAGCTACTGTTCTTGTCAGTTTCCTAAGCAGAGTTGAACTAGATATGGCCCATGTGTGTAGGAAGCACAGTTCTTTTGTACTCAGCAAGCTCACTGTTCTGGCCATATAGGAAACACAGTAGAGTAGAAGAGTGCTCTTTCCTCAAAGCAGAGTGTGTTTTTTGTAAGGCAAGCTAGCGTTTGTTTCGCAGTCCTAAATGGAGTTGAATCTCATGCAGTTTCCGTTCCTACGAGCAAGAGTTGTTTTCTGGTAAGGAAAGTCACTATTGCGCTCCCATTGCCATACACAGTGCAATTAGCACTCGCGCCTTTTCCCAGCAAGTACAGTGTATTGGACTGAAGAGGGTCTTCTGTTTTTTTCAGTTTCCTAAGCAGAGTTGAACTAGATATGGCCCGTGTGTGTAGGAAGCACAGTTCTTTTGTTCTGAGCAAGCTCACATTTCGAACCCCATAGGAAACACAGTAGAGTAGAAGTGTGCATTTTTCTCAAAAGCAGAGTGTCTTTCCTGTAAGGCGAGCTAGCGTTTGTTTCCCAGTCCTAAATGGAGTTGAATCACATGCAGTTTCTGGTCCTACGAGCAAGAGTTTTTTCTGGTAATAAGAGTCACTATTGCGCTCCCATTGTCATACTCAGGGCAAATAGCACTGGCCTCTGTTCCCAGCATGTACAGTGTATTGTACTAAAGAGGATCTACTGTTCTTGTCAGGTTCCTAAGCAGAATTGAACTAGATATGGCCCGTGTGTGTAGGAAGCACAGTTCTTTTGTTCTGAGCAAGCTCACTGTTTGGACCCCATAGGAAACACAGTAGAGTAGAAGAGTGCTCTTTTCTCAAAACCAGAGTCTGTTTCTTGTAAGGCGAGCTAGCGTTTGTTTCCCAGTCCTAAATGGAGTTGAATCACATGCAGTTTCTGGTCCTACGAGCAAGAGTTGTTTTCTGGTTAGAAGAGTCACTATTGCGCTCCCATTGCCATACACAGTGCAAATAGCACTGGCGTCTGTACCCAGCATGTACAGCGTATTGGACTGAAGAGGATGTTCTGTTCTTTTCAGTTTCCTAAGCAGAGTTGAACTAGATATGGCCCCTGTGTGTAGGAAGCACAGTTCTTTTGTTCTGAGCAAGCTCACATTTCGAACATTATACGAAACACAGTAGAGCAGAAGAGTGCATTTTTCTCAAAAGCAGAGTGTGTTTCTTGTAAGGCGAGCTAGCGTTTGTTTCCCAGTCCTAAATGGAGTTGAATCACATGCAGTTTCTGATCCTACGAGCAAGAGTTTTTTCTGGTAATAAGAGTCTCTATTGCGCTCCCAATGTCATACTCAGGGCAAATAGCACTGGCCTCTGTTCCCAGCATGTACAGTGTATTGGACTGAAGAGGAGCTACTGTTTTTGTCAGTTTCCTAAGCAGAGTTGAACTAGATATGATCCGTGTGTGTAGGAAGCACAATTCTTTTGTTCTGAGCAAGCTCACTGTTTGGACCCCACAGGAAACACAGTAGAGAAGATGTGTGCCCTATTCTCAAAAGCAGAGCGAGTTTCTTGTAAGGCGAGCTAGCGTTTGTTTCCCAGTCCTAAGTGGATTGATTCAAATGCAGTTTCTGGTCCTAAGAGCAAGAGTTGTTTTCTGGTAAGAGGAGTCACTATTGTGCTCCCATTGTCATACACAGTGCAAATAGCGCTCGCGTCTGTTCCCAGCAAGTACAGTGTATTGGACTGAAGAGGAGCTACTGTTTTTGTCAGTTTCCTAAGCAGAGTTGAACTAGATATGACCCGTGTGTGTAGGAAGCACAGTTCTTTTGTTCTGAGCAAGCACACTGTTTGGACCCCATAGGAAACACAGTAGAGTAGATGTGTGCCCTATTCTCAAAAGCAGAGTGTGTTTTTTGTAAGGCGAGCTAGCGTTTGTTTCGCAGTCCTAAATGGAGTTGAATCACATGCAGTTTCTGGTCCTACGAGCAAGAGTTGTTTTCTGGTAAGAAGAGTCACTATTGCGCTCCCATTGCCATACACAGTGCAAATAGCACTGGCGTCTGTACCCAGCATGTACAGCGTATTGGACTGAAGAGGATCTTCTGTTTTTTTCAGTTTCCTAAGCAGAGTTGAACTAGATATGGCCCGTGTGTGTAGGAAGCACAGTTCTTTTGTTCTGAGCAAGCTCACATTTCGAACCCCATAGGAAACACAGTAGAGTAGAAGAGTGCATTTTTCTCAAAAGCAGAGTGTCTTTCCTGTAAGGCGAGCTAGCGTTTGTTTCCCAGTCCTAAATGGAGTTGAATCACATGCAGTTTCTGGTCCTACGAGCAAGAGTTTTTTCTGGTAATAAGAGTCACTATTGCGCTCCCATTGTCATACTCAGGGCAAATAGCACTGGCCTCTGTTTCCAGCATGTACAGTGTATTGTACTAAAGAGGATCTACTGTTCTTGTCAGGTTCCTAAGCACAGTTGAACTAGATATGGCCCATGAGTGTAGGAAGCACTGTTCTTTTGTACTCAGCAAGCTCTCTGTTCTGGCCATATAGGAAACACAGTAGATTAGAAGAGTGCTCTTTCCTCCAAAGCAGAGTGTGTTTCTTGTAAGGCCAGCTAGAGTTTGTTTCCCAGTCCTAAATGTAGTTGAATCACATGCAGTATCCGTTCCTCTGAGCAAGAGTTGTTTTCTGGTAAATAAAGTCACAATTGCGCTCCCATTGCCAAACACAGTGGAAATAGCACTCGCGTCTGTTCCCAGCAAGTACAGTGTATTGGACTGAAGAGGAGCTACTGTTCTTGTCAGTTTTCTAAGCAGAATTGAACTAGATATGGCCCGTGTGTGTAGGAAGCACAGTTCTTTTGTTCTGAGCAAGCTCACTGTTTGGACCCCATAGGAAACCCAGTAGAGTAGAAGAGTGCTCTTTTCTCAAAAGCAGAGTGTGTTTCTTGTATGGCGAGCTAGCGTTTGTTTCCCAGTCCAAAATGGAGTTGAATCACATGCATTTTCTGGTCCTACGAGCAAGAGTTGTTTTCTGGTAATAAGAGTCACTATTGTGCTCCCATTGCCATACACAGTGCAAATAGCACTGGCGTCTGTACTCAGCATGTACAGTGTATTGGACTGAAGAGGATCTACTGTTTTTGTCAGTTTCCTAAGCAGAATTGAACTAGATATGGCCCGTGTGTGTAGGAAGCACAGTTCTTTTGTTTTGAGCAAGCTCACTGTTTGGACCCCATAGGAAACACAGTAGAGAAGATGTGTGCCCTATTCTCAAAAGCAGAGCGTGTTTCTTGTAAGGCGAGCTAGCGTTTGTTTCCTAGTCCTAAATGGAGTTGAATCACATCCAGGTTCTGGTCCTATGAGCAAGAGTTGTTTTCTGGTAAGAAGAGTCACTATTGCGCTCCCTTTGCCATACAGAGTGCAAATAGCCCTCGCGTCTGTTCCCAGCAAGTACAGTGTATTGGACTGAAGAGGGTCTTCTGTTTTTTTCAGTTTCCTAAGCAGAGTTGAACTAGATATGGCCCGTGTGTGTAGGAAGCACAGTTCTTTTGTTCTGAGCAAGCTCACATTTCGAACCCCATAGGAAACACAGTAGAGTAGAAGAGTGCATTTTTCTCAAAAGCAGAGTGTTTTTCCTGTAAGGCGAGCTAGCGTTTGTTTCCCAGTCCTAAATGGAGTTGAATCACATGCAGTTTCTGGTCCTACGAGCAAGAGTTTTTTCTGGTAATAAGAGTCACTATTGCGCTCCCATTGTCATACTCAGGGCAAATAGCACTGGCCTCTGTTCCCAGCATGTACAGTGTATTGTACTAAAGAGGATCTACTGTTCTTGTCAGGTTCCTAAGCAGAGTTGAACTAGATATGGCCCATGAGTGTAGGAAGCACAGTTCTTTTGTACTCAGCAAGCTCTCTGTTCTGGCCATATAGGAAACACAGTAGATTAGAAGAGTGCTCTTTCCTCCAAAGCAGAGTGTGTTATTTGTAAGGCCAGCTAGAGTTTGTTTCCCAGTCCTAAATGGAGTTGAATCACATGCAGTATCCGTTCCTCTGAGCAAGAGTTGTTTTCTGGTAAATAAAGTCACAATTGCGCTCCCATTGCCAAACACAGTGGAAATAGCACTCGCGTCTGTTCCCAGCAAGTACAGTGTATTGGACTGAAGAGGAGCTACTGTTCTTGTCAGTTTCCTAAGCAGAATTGAACTAGATATGGCCCGTGTGTGTAGGAAGCACAGTTCTTTTGTTCTGAGCAAGCTCACTGTTTGGACCCCATAGGAAACCCAGTAGAGTAGAAGAGTGCTCTTTTCTCAAAAGCAGAGTGTGTTTCTTGTATGGCGAGCTAGCGTTTGTTTCCCAGTCCAAAATGGAGTTGAATCACATGCATTTTCTGGTCCTACGAGCAAGAGTTGTTTTCTGGTAATAAGAGTCACTATTGTGCTCCCATTGCCATACACAGTGCAAATAGCACTGGCGTCTGTACTCAGCATGTACAGTGTATTGGACTGAAGAGGATCTACTGTTTTTGTCAGTTTCCTAAGCAGAATTGAACTAGATATGGCCCGTGTGTGTAGGAAGCACAGTTCTTTTGTTTTGAGCAAGCTCACTGTTTGGATCCCATAGGAAACACAGTAGAGAAGATGTGTGCCCTATTCTCAAAAGCAGAGCGTGTTTCTTGTAAGGCGAGCAAGCATTTGTTTCCTAGTCCTAAATGGAGTTGAATCACATCCAGGTTCTGGTCCTACGAGCAAGAGTTGTTTTCTGGTAAGAAGAGTCACTATTGCGCTCCCTTTGCCATACACAGTGCAAATAGCCCTCGCGTCTGTTCCCAGCAAGTACAGTGTATTGGACTGAAGAGGAGCTACTGTTCTTTTCAGTTTCCTAAGCAGAGTTGAACTAGATATGGTTCATGTGTGTAGGAAGCACAGTTCTTTTGTACTCAGCAAGCTCACTGTTCTGGCCCTATAGGAAACACAGAAGAGTAGAAGAGTGCTCTTTCCTCAAAAGCAGAGTGTGTTTTTTGTAAGGCGAGCTAGCGTTTGTTTCACAGTCCTAAATGGAGTTGAATCACATGCAGTTTCCATTCCTACGAGCAAGAGTTGTTTTCTGGTAAGGAAAGTCACTATTGCGCTCCCATTGCCATACACAGTGCAATTAGCACTCGCGTCTGTTCTCAGCAAGTACAGTGTATTGGACTGAAGAGGAGCTACTCTTCTTGTCAGTTTCCTAAGCAGAATTGAACTAGATATGGCCCGTGTGTGTAGGAAGCACAGTTCTTTTGTTCTGAGCAAGCTCACTGTTTGGACCCCATAGGAAACACAGTAGAGTAGAAGAGTGCTCTTTTCTCAAAAGCAGAATGTGTGTCTTGTAAGGCGAGCTAGCGTTTGTTTCCCAGTCCTAAATGGAGTTGAATCACATGCAGTTTCTGGTCCTACGAGCAAGAGTTGTTTTCTGGTAAGAAGAGTCACTATTGCGCTCCCATTGCCATACACAGTGCAAATAGCACTGGCGTCTGTACCCAGCATGTACAGCGTATTGGACTGAAGAGGATCTTCTGTTTTTTTCAGTTTCCTAAGCAGAGTTGAACTAGATATGGCCCGTGTGTGTAGGAAGCACAGTTCTTTTGTTCTGAGCAAGCTCACTGTTCTGGCCCTATAGGAAACACAGTAGATTAGAAGAGTGCTCTTTCCTCCAAAGCAGAGTGTGTTTCTTGTAAGGCCAGCTAGAGTTTGTTTCCCAGTCTTAAATGGAGTTGAATCACATGCAGTTTCCGTTCCTATGAGCAAGAGTTGTTTTCTGGTAAGGAAAGTCACTATTGTGTTCCATTGCCAAACGCAGTGCAAATAGCACTCGCGTCTGTTCCCAGCAAGTACAGTGTATTGGACTGAAGAGGAGCTACTGTTCTTGTCAGTTTCCTAAGCAAATTTGAACTAGATATGGCCCGTGTGTGTAGGAAGCACAGTTCTTTTGTTCTGAGCAAGCTCACTGTTTGGATCCCATAGGAAACACAGTAGAGTAGAAGAGTGCTCTTTTCTCAAAAGCAGAGTGTGTTTCTTGTAAGGCGAGCTAGAATTTGTTTCCCAATCCTAAATGGAGTTGAATCACATCCAGGTTCTGGTCCTACGAGCAAGAGTTGTTTTCTGGTAAGAAGAGTCACTATTGCGCTCCCTTTGCCATACACAGTGCAAATAGCCCTCGCGTCTGTTCAGAGCAACTACAGTGTATTGGACTGAAGAGGAGCTACTGTTCTTGTCAGTTTCCTAAGCAGAGTTGAACTAGATATGGCCCATGTGTGTAGGAAGCACAGTTCTTTTGTACTCAGCAAGCTCACTGTTCTGGCCATATAGGAAACACAGTAGAGTAGAAGAGTGCTCTTTCCTCAAAGCAGAGTGTGTTTTTTGTAAGGCAAGCTAGCGTTTGTTTCGCAGTCCTAAATGGAGTTGAATCTCATGCAGTTTCCGTTCCTACGAGCAAGAGTTGTTTTCTGGTAAGGAAAGTCACTATTGCGCTCCCATTGCCATACACAGTGCAATTAGCACTCGCGCCTTTTCCCAGCAAGTACAGTGTATTGGACTGAAGAGGAGCTACTGTTCTTGTCAGTTTCCTAAGCAGAATTGAACTAGATATGGCCCGTGTGTGTAGGAAGCACAGTTCTTTTGTTCTGAGCAAGCTCACTGTTTGGACCCCATAGGAAACACAGTAGAGTAGAAGAGTGCTCTTTTCTCAAAACCAGAGTCTGTTTCTTGTAAGGCGAGCTAGCGTTTGTTTCCCAGTCCTAAATGGAGTTGAATCACATGCAGTTTCTGGTCCTACGAGCAAGAGTTGTTTTCTGGTTAGAAGAGTCACTATTGCGCTCCCATTGCCATACACAGTGCAAATAGCACTGGCGTCTGTACCCAGCATGTACAGCGTATTGGACTGAAGAGGATGTTCTGTTCTTTTCAGTTTCCTAAGCAGAGTTGAACTAGATATGGCCCCTGTGTGTAGGAAGCACAGTTCTTTTGTTCTGAGCAAGCTCACATTTCGAACTTTATACGAAACACAGTAGAGTAGAAGAGTGCATTTTTCTCAAAAGCAGAGTGTGTTTCTTGTAAGGCGAGCTAGCGTTTGTTTCCCAGTCCTAAATGGAGTTGAATCACATGCAGTTTCTGATCCTACGAGCAAGAGTTTTTTCTGGTAATAAGAGTCTCTATTGCGCTCCCAATGTCATACTCAGGGCAAATAGCACTGGCCTCTGTTCCCAGCATGTACAGTGTATTGGACTGAAGAGGAGCTACTGTTTTTGTCAGTTTCCTAAGCAGAGTTGAACTAGATATGATCCGTGTGTGTAGGAAGCACAATTCTTTTGTTCTGAGCAAGCTCACTGTTTGGACCCCACAGGAAACACAGTAGAGAAGATGTGTGCCCTATTCTCAAAAGCAGAGCGAGTTTCTTGTAAGGCGAGCTAGCGTTTGTTTCCCAGTCCTAAGTGGATTGATTCAAATGCAGTTTCTGGTCCTAAGAGCAAGAGTTGTTTTCTGGTAAGAGGAGTCACTATTGTGCTCCCATTGTCATACACAGTGCAAATAGCGCTCGCGTCTGTTCCCAGCAAGTACAGTGTATTTGACTGAAGAGGAGCTACTGTTTTTGTCAGTTTCCTAAGCAGAGTTGAACTAGATATGACCCGTGTGTGTAGGAAGCACAGTTCTTTTGTTCTGAGCAAGCACACTGTTTGGACCCCATAGGAAACACAGTAGAGTAGATGTGTGCCCTATTCTCAAAAGCAGAGTGTGTTTTTTGTAAGGCGAGCTAGCGTTTGTTTCGCAGTCCTAAATGGAGTTGAATCACATGCAGTTTCCGTTCCTACGAGCAAGAGTTGTTTTCTGGTAAGGAAAGTCACTATTGTGCTCCCATTGCCATACACAGTGCAATTAGCACTCGCGTCTGTTCCCAGCAAGTACAGTGTATTGGACTGAAGAGGATCTACTGTTCTTGTCAGTTTCCTAAGCAGAATTGAACTAGATATGGCCCGTGTGTGTAGGAAGCACAGTTCTTTTGTTCTGAGCAAGCTTACTGTTTGGACCCCATAGGAAACACAGTAGAGTAGAAGAGTGCTCTTTTCTCAAAAGCAGAATGTGTGTCTTGTAAGGCGAGCTAGCGTTTGTTTCCCAGTCCTAAATGGAGTTGAATCACATGCAGTTTCTGGTCCTACGAGCAAGAGTTGTTTTCTGGTAAGAAGAGTCACTATTGCGCTCCCATTGCCATACACAGTGCAAATAGCACTGGCGTCTGTACCCAGCATGTACAGCGTATTGGACTGAAGAGGATCTTCTGTTTTTTTCAGTTTCCTAAGCAGAGTTGAACTAGATATGGCCCGTGTGTGTAGGAAGCACAGTTCTTTTGTTCTGAGCAAGCTCACATTTCGAACCCCATAGGAAACACAGTAGAGTAGAAGAGTGCATTTTTCTCAAAAGCAGAGTGTCTTTCCTGTAAGGCGAGCTAGCGTTTGTTTCCCAGTCCTAAATGGAGTTGAATCACATGCAGTTTCTGGTCCTACGAGGAAGAGTTTTTTCTGGTAATAAGAGTCACTATTGCGCTCCCATTGTCATACTCAGGGCAAATAGCACTGGCCTCTGTTTCTAGCATGTACAGTGTATTGTACTAAAGAGGATCTACTGTTCTTGTCAGGTTCCTAAGCAGAGTTGAACTAGATATGGCCCATGAGTGTAGGAAGCACAGTTCTTTTGTACTCAGCAAGCTCTCTGTTCTGGCCATATAGGAAACACAGTAGATTAGAAGAGTGCTCTTTCCTCCAAAGCAGAGTGTGTTTCTTGTAAGGCCAGCTAGAGTTTGTTTCCCAGTCCTAAATGGAGTTGAATCACATGCAGTATCCGTTCCTCTGAGCAAGAGTTGTTTTCTGGTAAATAAAGTCACAATTGCGCTCCCATTGCCAAACACAGTGGAAATAGCACTCGCGTCTGTTCCCAGCAAGTACAGTGTATTGGACTGAAGAGGAGCTACTGTTCTTGTGAGTTTCCTAAGCAGAATTGAACTAGATATGGCCCGTGTGTGTAGGAAGCACAGTTCTTTTGTTCTGAGCAAGCTCACTGTTTGGACCCCATAGGAAACCCAGTAGAGTAGAAGAGTGCTCTTTTCTCAAAAGCAGAGTGTGTTTCTTGTATGGCGAGCTAGCGTTTGTTTCCCAGTCCAAAATGGAGTTGAATCACATGCATTTTCTGGTCCTACGAGCAAGAGTTGTTTTCTGGTAATAAGAGTCACTATTGTGCTCCCATTGCCATACACAGTGCAAATAGCACTGGCGTCTGTACTCAGCATGTACAGTGTATTGGACTGAAGAGGATCTACTGTTTTTGTCAGTTTCCTAAGCAGAATTGAACTAGATATGGCCCGTGTGTGTAGGAAGCACAATTCTTTTGTTTTGAGCAAGCTCACTGTTTGGACCCCATAGGAAACACAGTAGAGAAGATGTGTGCCCTATTCTCAAAAGCAGAGCGTGTTTCTTGTAAGGCGAGCTAGCGTTTGTTTCCTAGTCCTAAATGGAGTTGAATCACATCCAGGTTCTGGTCCTACGAGCAAGAGTTGTTTTCTGGTAAGAAGAGTCACTATTGCGCTCCCTTTGCCATACAGAGTGCAAATAGCCCTCGCGTCTGTTCCCAGCAAGTACAGTGTATTGGACTGAAGAGGATCTTCTGTTTTTTTCAGTTTCCTAAGCAGAGTTGAACTAGATATGGCCCGTGTGTGTAGGAAGCACAGTTCTTTTTTCTGAGCAAGCTCACATTTCGAACCCCATAGGAAACACAGTAGAGTAGAAGAGTGCATTTTTCTCAAAAGCAGAGTGTCTTTCCTGTAAGGCGAGCTAGCGTTTGTTTCCCAGTCCTAAATGGAGTTGAATCACATGCAGTTTCTGGTCCTACGAGCAAGAGTTTTTTCTGGTAATAAGAGTCACTATTGCGCTCCCATTGTCATACTCAGGGCAAATAGCACTGGCCTCTGTTCCCAGCATGTACAGTGTATTGTACTAAAGAGGATCTACTGTTCTTGTCAGGTTCCTAAGCAGAGTTGAACTAGATATGGCCCATGAGTGTAGGAAGCACAGTTCTTTTGTACTCAGCAAGCTCTCTGTTCTGGCCATATAGGAAACACAGTAGATTAGAAGAGTGCTCTTTCCTCCAAAGCAGAGTGTGTTTCTTGTAAGGCCAGCTAGAGTTTGTTTCCCAGTCCTAAATGGAGTTGAATCACATGCAGTATCCGTTCCTCTGAGCAAGAGTTGTTTTCTGGTAAATAAAGTCACAATTGCGCTCCCATTGCCAAACACAGTGGAAATAGCACTCGCGTCTGTTCCCAGCAAGTACAGTGTATTGGACTGAAGAGGAGCTACTGTTCTTGTCAGTTTCCTAAGCAGAATTGAACTAGATATGGCCCGTGTGTGTAGGAAGCACAGTTCTTTTGTTCTGAGCAAGCTCACTGTTTGGACCCCATAGGAAACCCAGTAGAGTAGAAGAGTGCTCTTTTCTCAAAAGCAGAGTGTGTTTCTTGTATGGCGAGCTAGCGTTTGTTTCCCAGTCCAAAATGGAGTTGAATCACATGCATTTTCTGGTCCTACGAGCAAGAGTTGTTTTCTGGTAATAAGAGTCACTATTGTGCTCCCATTGCCATACACAGTGCAAATAGCACTGGCGTCTGTACTCAGCATGTACAGTGTATTGGACTGAAGAGGATCTACTTTTTTTGTCAGTTTCCTAAGCAGAATTGAACTAGATATGGCCCGTGTGTGTTGGAAGCACAGTTCTTTTGTTTTGAGCAAGCTCACTGTTTGGATCCCATAGGAAACACAGTAGAGAAGATGTGTGCCCTATTCTCAAAAGCAGAGCGTGTTTCTTGTAAGGCGAGCTAGCGTTTGTTTCCTAGTCCTAAATGGAGTTGAATCACATCCAGGTTCTGGTCCTACGAGCAAGAGTTGTTTTCTGGTAAGAAGAGTCACTATTGCGCTCCCTTTGCCATACACAGTGCAAATAGCCCTCGCGTCTGTTCCCAGCAAGTACAGTGTATTGGACTGAAGAGGAGCTACTGTTCTTTTCAGTTTCTTAAGCAGAGTTGAACTAGATATGGTTCATGTGTGTAGGAAGCACAGTTCTTTTGTACTCAGCAAGCTCACTGTTCTGGCCCTATAGGAAACACAGAAGAGTAGAAGAGTGCTCTTTCCTCAAAAGCAGAGTGTGTTTTTTGTAAGGCGAGCTAGCGTTTGTTTCGCAGTCCTAAATGGAGTTGAATCACATGCAGTTTCCGTTCCTACGAGCAAGAGTTGTTTTCTGGTAAGGAAAGTCACTATTGCGCTCCCATTGCCATACACAGTGCAATTAGCACTCGCGTCTGTTCTCAGCAAGTACAGTGTATTGGACTGAAGAGGAGCTACTGTTCTTGTCAGTTTCCTGAGCAGAATTGAACTAGATATGGCCCGTGTGTGTAGGAAGCACAGTTCTTTTGTTCTGAGCAAGCTCACTGTTTGGACCCCATAGGAAACACAGTAGAGTAGAAGAGTGCTCTTTTCTCAAAAGCAGAATGTGTGTCTTGTAAGGCGAGCTAGCGTTTGTTTCCCAGTCCTAAATGGAGTTGAATCACATGCAGTTTCTGGTCCTACGAGCAAGAGTTGTTTTCTGGTAAGAAGAGTCACTATTGCGCTCCCATTGCCATACACAGTGCAAATAGCACTGGCGTCTGTACCCAGCATGTACAGCGTATTGGACTGAAGAGGATCTTCTGTTTTTTTCAGTTTCCTAAGCAGAGTTGAACTAGATATGGCCCGTGTGTGTAGGAAGCACAGTTCTTTTGTTCTGAGCAAGCTCACATTTCGAACCCCATAGGAAACACAGTAGAGTAGAAGAGTGCATTTTTCTCAAAAGCAGAGTGTCTTTCCTGTAAGGCGAGCTAGCGTTTGTTTCCCAGTCCTAAATGGAGTTGAATCACATGCAGTTTCTGGTCCTACGAGCAAGAGTTTTTTCTGGTAATAAGAGTCACTATTGCGCTCCCATTGTCATACTCAGGGCAAATAGCACTGGCCTCTGTTCCCAGCATGTACAGTGTATTGTACTAAAGAGGATCTACTGTTCTTGTCAGGTTCCTAAGCAGAGTTGAACTAGATATGGCCCATGAGTGTAGGAAGCACAGTTCTTTTGTACTCAGCAAGCTCTCTGTTCTGGCCATATAGGAAACACAGTAGATTAGAAGAGTGCTCTTTCCTCCAAAGCAGAGTGTGTTTCTTGTAAGGCCAGCTAGAGTTTGTTTCCCAGTCCTAAATGGAGTTGAATCACATGCAGTATCCGTTCCTCTGAGCAAGAGTTGTTTTCTGGTAAATAAAGTCACAATTGCGCTCCCATTGCCAAACACAGTGGAAATAGCACTCGCGTCTGTTCCCAGCAAGTACAGTGTATTGGACTGAAGAGGAGCTACTGTTCTTGTGAGTTTCCTAAGCAGAATTGAACTAGATATGGCCCGTGTGTGTAGGAAGCACAGTTCTTTTGTTCTGAGCAAGCTCACTGTTTGGACCCCATAGGAAACCCAGTAGAGTAGAAGAGTGCTCTTTTCTCAAAAGCAGAGTGTGTTTCTTGTATGGCGAGCTAGCGTTTGTTTCCCAGTCCAAAATGGAGTTGAATCACATGCATTTTCTGGTCCTACGAGCAAGAGTTGTTTTCTGGTAATAAGAGTCACTATTGTGCTCCCATTGCCATACACAGTGCAAATAGCACTGGCGTCTGTACTCAGCATGTACAGTGTATTGGACTGAAGAGGATCTACTGTTTTTGTCAGTTTCCTAAGCAGAATTGAACTAGATATGGCCCGTGTGTGTAGGAAGCACAGTTCTTTTGTTTTGAGCAAGCTCACTGTTTGGACCCCATAGGAAACACAGTAGAGAAGATGTGTGCCCTATTCTCAAAAGCAGAGCGTGTTTCTTGTAAGGCGAGCTAGCGTTTGTTTCCTAGTCCTAAATGGAGTTGAATCACATCCAGGTTCTGGTCCTACGAGCAAGAGTTGTTTTCTGGTAAGAAGAGTCACTATTGCGCTCCCTTTGCCATACACAGTGCAAATAGCCCTCGCGTCTGTTCCCAGCAAGTACAGTGTATTGGACTGAAGAGGATCTTCTGTTTTTTTCAGTTTCCTAAGCAGAGTTGAACTAGATATGGCCCGTGTGTGTAGGAAGCACAGTTCTTTTGTTCTGAGCAAGCTCACATTTCGAACCCCATAGGAAACACAGTAGAGTAGAAGAGTGCATTTTTCTCAAAAGCAGAGTGTCTTTCCTGTAAGGCGAGCTAGCGTTTGTTTCCCAGTCCTAAATGGAGTTGAATCACATGCAGTTTCTGGTCCTACGAGCAAGAGTTGTTTTCTGGTAATAAGAGTCACTATTGCGCTCCCATTGTCATACTCAGGGCAAATAGCACTGGCCTCTGTTCCCAGCATGTACAGTGTATTGTACTAAAGAGGATCTACTGTTCTTGTCAGGTTCCTAAGCAGAGTTGAACTAGATATGGCCCATGAGTGTAGGAAGCACAGTTCTTTTGTACTCAGCAAGCTCTCTGTTCTGGCCATATAGGAAACACAGTAGATTAGAAGAGTGCTCTTTCCTCCAAAGCAGAGTGTGTTTCTTGTAAGGCCAGCTAGAGTTTGTTTCCCAGTCCTAAATGGAGTTGAATCACATGCAGTATCCGTTCCTCTGAGCAAGAGTTGTTTTCTGGTAAATAAAGTCACAATTGCGCTCCCATTGCCAAACACAGTGGAAATAGCACTCGCGTCTGTTCCCAGCAAGTACAGTGTATTGGACTGAAGAGGAGCTACTGTTCTTGTCAGTTTCCTAAGCAGAATTGAACTAGATATGGCCCGTGTGTGTAGGAAGCACAGTTCTTTTGTTCTGAGCAAGCTCACTGTTTGGACCCCATAGGAAACCCAGTAGAGTAGAAGAGTGCTCTTTTCTCAAAAGCAGAGTGTGTTTCTTGTATGGCGAGCTAGCGTTTGTTTCCCAGTCCAAAATGGAGTTGAATCACATGCATTTTCTGGTCCTACGAGCAAGAGTTGTTTTCTGGTAATAAGAGTCACTATTGTGCTCCCATTGCCATACACAGTGCAAATAGCACTGGCGTCTGTACTCAGCATGTACAGTGTATTGGACTGAAGAGGATCTACTTTTTTTGTCAGTTTCCTAAGCAGAATTGAACTAGATATGGCCCGTGTGTGTAGGAAGCACAGTTCTTTTGTTTTGAGCAAGCTCACTGTTTGGATCCCATAGGAAACACAGTAGAGAAGATGTGTGCCCTATTCTCAAAAGCAGAGCGTGTTTCTTGTAAGGCGAGCTAGCGTTTGTTTCCTAGTCCTAAATGGAGTTGAATCACATCCAGGTTCTGGTCCTACGAGCAAGAGTTGTTTTCTGGTAAGAAGAGTCACTATTGCGCTCCCTTTTCCATACACAGTGCAAATAGCCCTCGCGTCTGTTCCCAGCAAGTACAGTGTATTGGACTGAAGAGGAGCTACTGTTCTTTTCAGTTTCCTAAGCAGAGTTGAACTAGATATGGTTCATGTGTGTAGGAAGCACAGTTCTTTTGTACTCAGCAAGCTCACTGTTCTGGCCCTATAGGAAACACAGAAGAGTAGAAGAGTGCTCTTTCCTCAAAAGCAGAGTGTGTTTTTTGTAAGGCGAGCTAGCGTTTGTTTCACAGTCCTAAATGGAGTTGAATCACATGCAGTTTCCGTTCCTACGAGCAAGAGTTGTTTTCTGGTAAGGAAAGTCACTATTGCGCTCCCATTGCCATACACAGTGCAATTAGCACTCGCGTCTGTTATCAGCAAGTACAGTGTATTGGACTGAAGAGGAGCTACTGTTCTTGTCAGTTTCCTAAGCAGAATTGAACTAGATATGGCCCGTGTGTGTAGGAAGCACAGTTCTTTTGTTCTGAGCAAGCTCACTGTTTGGACCCCATAGGAAACACAGTAGAGTAGAAGAGTGCTCTTTTCTCAAAAGCAGAATGTGTGTCTTGTAAGGCGAGCTAGCGTTTGTTTCCCAGTCCTAAATGGAGTTGAATCACATGCAGTTTCTGGTCCTACGAGCAAGAGTTGTTTTCTGGTAAGAAGAGTCACTATTGCGCTCCCATTGCCATACACAGTGCAAATAGCACTGGCGTCTGTACCCAGCATGTACAGCGTATTGGACTGAAGAGGATCTTCTGTTTTTTTCAGTTTCCTAAGCAGAGTTGAACTAGATATGGCCCGTGTGTGTAGGAAGCACAGTTCTTTTGTTCTGAGCAAGCTCACATTTCGAACCCCATAGGAAACACAGTAGAGTAGAAGAGTGCATTTTTCTCAAAAGCAGAGTGTCTTTCCTGTAAGGCGAGCTAGCGTTTGTTTCCCAGTCCTAAATGGAGTTGAATCACATGCAGTTTCTGGTCCTACGAGCAAGAGTTTTTTCTGGTAATAAGAGTCACTATTGCGCTCCCATTGTCATACTCAGGGCAAATAGCACTGGCCTCTGTTCCCAGCATGTACAGTGTATTGTACTAAAGAGGATCTACTGTTCTTGTCAGGTTCCTAAGCAGAGTTGAACTAGATATGGCCCATGAGTGTAGGAAGCACAGTTCTTTTGTACTCAGCAAGCTCTCTGTTCTGGCCATATAGGAAACACAGTAGATTAGAAGAGTGCTCTTTCCTCCAAAGCAGAGTGTGTTTCTTGTAAGGCCAGCTAGAGTTTGTTTCCCAGTCCTAAATGGAGTTGAATCACATGCAGTATCCGTTCCTCTGAGCAAGAGTTGTTTTCTGGTAAATAAAGTCACAATTGCGCTCCCATTGCCAAACACAGTGGAAATAGCACTCGCGTCTGTTCCCAGCAAGTACAGTGTATTGGACTGAAGAGGAGCTACTGTTCTTGTCAGTTTCCTAAGCAGAATTGAACTAGATATGGCCCGTGTGTGTAGGAAGCACAGTTCTTTTGTTCTGAGCAAGCTCACTGTTTGGACCCCATAGGAAACCCAGTAGAGTAGAAGAGTGCTCTTTTCTCAAAAGCAGAGTGTGTTTCTTGTATGGCGAGCTAGCGTTTGTTTCCCAGTCCAAAATGGAGTTGAATCACATGCATTTTCTGGTCCTACGAGCAAGAGTTGTTTTCTGGTAATAAGAGTCACTATTGTGCTCCCATTGCCATACACAGTGCAAATAGCACTGGCGTCTGTACTCAGCATGTACAGTGTATTGGACTGAAGAGGATCTACTGTTTTTGTCAGTTTCCTAAGCAGAATTGAACTAGATATGGCCCGTGTGTGTAGGAAGCACAGTTCTTTTGTACTCAGCAAGCTCACTGTTCTGGCCCTATAGGAAACACAGAAGAGTAGAAGAGTGCTCTTTCCTCAAAAGCAGAGTGTGTTTTTTGTAAGGCGAGCTAGCGTTTGTTTCGCAGTCCTAAATGGAGTTGAATCACATGCAGTTTCCGTTCCTACGAGCAAGAGTTGTTTTCTGGTAAGGAAAGTCACTATTGCGCTCCCATTGCCATACACAGTGCAATTAGCACTCGCGTCTGTTCTCAGCAAGTACAGTGTATTGGACTGAAGAGGAGCTACTGTTCTTGTCAGTTTCCTAAGCAGAATTGAACTAGATATAGCTCGTGTGTGTAGGAAGCACAGTTCTTTTGTTCTGAGCAAGCTCACTGTTTGGACCCCATAGGAAACCCAGTAGAGTAGAAGAGTGCTCTTTTCTCAAAAGCAGAGTGTGTTTCTTGTAAGGCGAGCTAGCGTTTGTTTCCCAGTCCTAAATGGAGTTGAATCACATGCAGTTTCTGGTCCTACGAGCAAGAGTTGTTTTCTGGTAAGAAGAGTCACTATTGCGCTCCCATTGCCATACACAGTGCAAATAGCACTGGCGTCTGTACCCAGCATGTACAGCGTATTGGACTGAAGAGGATGTTCTGTTCTTTTCAGTTTCCTAAGCAGAGTGAACTAGATATGGCCCGTGTGTGTAGGAAGCACAGTTCTTTTGTTCTGAGCAAGCTCACATTTCAAACCTTATAGGAAACACAGTAGAGTAGAAGAGTGCATTTTTCTCAAAAGCAGAGTGTGTTTCCTGTAAGGCGAGCTAGCGTTTGTTTCCCAGTCCTAAATGGAGTTGAATCACATGCAGTTTCTGGTCCTACGAGCAAGAGTTGTTTTCTGGTAATAAGAGTCACTATTGTGCTCCCATTGCCATACACAGTGCAAATAGCACTGGCGTCTGTACTCAGCATGTACAGTGTATTGGACTGAAGAGGATCTACTGTTTTTGTCAGTTTCCTAAGCAGAATTGAACTAGATATGGCCCGTGTGTGTAGGAAGCACAGTTCTTTTGTTTTGAGCAAGCTCACTGTTTGGACCCCATAGGAAACACAGTAGAGAAGATGTGTGCCCTATTCTCAAAAGCAGAGCGTGTTTCTTGTAAGGCGAGCTAGCGTTTGTTTCCTAGTCCTAAATGGAGTTGAATCACATCCAGGTTCTGGTCCTACGAGCAAGAGTTGTTTTCTGGTAAGAAGAGTCACTATTGCGCTCCCTTTGCCATACACAGTGCAAATAGCCCTCGCGTCTGTTCCCAGCAAGTACAGTGTATTGGACTGAAGAGGATCTTCTGTTTTTTTCAGTTTCCTAAGCAGAGTTGAACTAGATATGGCCCGTGTGTGTAGGAAGCACAGTTCTTTTGTTCTGAGCAAGCTCACATTTCGAACCCCATAGGAAACACAGTAGAGTAGAAGAGTGCATTTTTCTCAAAAGCAGAGTGTCTTTCCTGTAAGGCGAGCTAGCGTTTGTTTCCCAGTCCTAAATGGAGTTGAATCACATGCAGTTTCTGGTCCTACGAGCAAGAGTTTTTTCTGGTAATAAGAGTCACTATTGCGCTCCCATTGTCATACTCAGGGCAAATAGCACTGGCCTCTGTTCCCAGCATGTACAGTGTATTGTACTAAAGAGGATCTACTGTTCTTGTCAGGTTCCTAAGCAGAGTTGAACTAGATATGGCCCATGAGTGTAGGAAGCACAGTTCTTTTGTACTCAGCAAGCTCTCTGTTCTGGCCATATAGGAAACACAGTAGATTAGAAGAGTGCTCTTTCCTCCAAAGCAGAGTGTGTTTCTTGTAAGGCCAGCTAGAGTTTGTTTCCCAGTCCTAAATGGAGTTGAATCACATGCAGTATCCGTTCCTCTGAGCAAGAGTTGTTTTCTGGTAAATAAAGTCACAATTGCGCTCCCATTGCCAAACACAGTGGAAATAGCACTCGCGTCTGTTCCCAGCAAGTACAGTGTATTGGACTGAAGAGGAGCTACTGTTCTTGTCAGTTTCCTAAGCAGAATTGAACTAGATATGGCCCGTGTGTGTAGGAAGCACAGTTCTTTTGTTCTGAGCAAGCTCACTGTTTGGACCCCATAGGAAACCCAGTAGAGTAGAAGAGTGCTCTTTTCTCAAAAGCAGAGTGTGTTTCTTGTATGGCGAGCTAGCGTTTGTTTCCCAGTCCAAAATGGAGTTGAATCACATGCATTTTCTGGTCCTACGAGCAAGAGTTGTTTTCTGGTAATAAGAGTCACTATTGTGCTCCCATTGCCATACACAGTGCAAATAGCACTGGCGTCTGTACTCAGCATGTACAGTGTATTGGACTGAAGAGGATCTACTGTTTTTGTCAGTTTCCTAAGCAGAATTGAACTAGATATGGCCCGTGTGTGTAGGAAGCACAGTTCTTTTGTTTTGAGCAAGCTCACTGTTTGGACCCCATAGGAAACACAGTAGAGAAGATGTGTGCCCTATTCTCAAAAGCAGAGCGTGTTTCTTGTAAGGCGAGCTAGCGTTTGTTTCCTAGTCCTAAATGGAGTTGAATCACATCCAGGTTCTGGTCCTACGAGCAAGAGTTGTTTTCTGGTAAGAAGAGTCACTATTGCGCTCCCTTTGCCATACACAGTGCAAATAGCCCTCGCGTCTGTTCCCAGCAAGTACAGTGTATTGGACTGAAGAGGATCTTCTGTTTTTTTCAGTTTCCTAAGCAGAGTTGAACTAGATATGGCCCGTGTGTGTAGGAAGCACAGTTCTTTTGTTCTGAGCAAGCTCACATTTCGAACCCCATAGGAAACACAGTAGAGTAGAAGAGTGCATTTTTCTCAAAAGCAGAGTGTCTTTCCTGTAAGGCGAGCTAGCGTTTGTTTCCCAGTCCTAAATGGAGTTGAATCACATGCAGTTTCTGGTCCTACGAGCAAGAGTTTTTTCTGGTAATAAGAGTCACTATTGCGCTCCCATTGTCATACTCAGGGCAAATAGCACTGGCCTCTGTTCCCAGCATGTACAGTGTATTGTACTAAAGAGGATCTACTGTTCTTGTCAGGTTCCTAAGCAGAGTTGAACTAGATATGGCCCATGAGTGTAGGAAGCACAGTTCTTTTGTACTCAGCAAGCTCTCTGTTCTGGCCATATAGGAAACACAGTAGATTAGAAGAGTGCTCTTTCCTCCAAAGCAGAGTGTGTTTCTTGTAAGGCCAGCTAGAGTTTGTTTCCCAGTCCTAAATGGAGTTGAATCACATGCAGTATCCGTTCCTCTGAGCAAGAGTTGTTTTCTGGTAAATAAAGTCACAATTGCGCTCCCATTGCCAAACACAGTGGAAATAGCACTCGCGTCTGTTCCCAGCAAGTACAGTGTATTGGACTGAAGAGGAGCTACTGTTCTTGTCAGTTTCCTAAGCAGAATTGAACTAGATAGGGCCCGTGTGTGTAGGAAGCACAGTTCTTTTGTTCTGAGCAAGCTCACTGTTTGGACCCCATAGGAAACCCAGTAGAGTAGAAGAGTGCTCTTTTCTCAAAAGCAGAGTGTGTTTCTTGTATGGCGAGCTAGCGTTTGTTTCCCAGTCCAAAATGGAGTTGAATCACATGCATTTTCTGGTCCTACGAGCAAGAGTTGTTTTCTGGTAATAAGAGTCACTATTGTGCTCCCATTGCCATACACAGTGCAAATAGCACTGGCGTCTGTACTCAGCATGTACAGTGTATTGGACTGAAGAGGATCTACTGTTCTTGTCAGTTTCCTAAGCAGAATTGAACTAGATATGGCCCGTGTGTGTAGGAAGCACAGTTATTTTGTTTTGAGCAAGCTCACTGTTTGGATCCCTTAGGAAACACAGTAGAGAAGATGTGTGCCCTATTCTCAAAAGCAGAGCGTGTTTCTTGTAAGGCGAGCTAGCGTTTGTTTCCTAGTCCTAAATGGAGTTGAATCACATCCAGGTTCTGGTCCTACGAGCAAGAGTTGTTTTCTGGTAAGAAGAGTCACTATTGCGCTCCCTTTGCCATACACAGTGCAAATAGCCCTCGCGTCTGTTCACAGCAAGTACAGTGTATTGGACTGAAGAGGAGCTACTGTTCTTTTCAGTTTCCTAAGCAGAGTTGAACTAGATATGGTTCATGTGTGTAGGAAGCACAGTTCTTTTGTACTCAGCAAGCTCACTGTTCTGGCCCTATAGGAAACACAGAAGAGTAGAAGAGTGCTCTTTCCTCATGAGCAGAGTGTGTTTTTTGTAAGGCGAGCTAGCGTTTGTTTCGCAGTCCTAAATGGAGTTGAATCACATGCAGTTTCCGTTCCTACGAGCAAGAGTTGTTTTCTGGTAAGGAAAGTCACTATTGCGCTCCCATTGCCATACACAGTGCAATTAGCACTCGCGTCTGTTCTCAGCAAGTACAGTGTATTGGACTGAAGAGGAGCTACTGTTCTTGTCAGTTTCCTAAGCAGAATTGAACTAGATATGGCCCGTGTGTGTAGGAAGCACAGTTCTTTTGTTCTGAGCAAGCTCACTGTTTGGACCCCATAGGAAACACAGTAGAGTAGAAGAGTGCTCTTTTCTCAAAACCAGAGTCTGTTTCTTGTAAGGCGAGCTAGCGTTTGTTTCCCAGTCCTAAATGGAGTTGAATCACATGCAGTTTCTGGTCGTACGAGCAAGAGTTGTTTTCTGGTAAGAAGAGTCACTATTGCGCTCCCATTGCCATACACAGTGCAAATAGCACTGGCGTCTGTACCCAGCATGTACAGCGTATTGGACTGAAGAGGATGTTCTGTTCTTTTCAGTTTCCTAAGCAGAGTGAACTAGATATGGCCCGTGTGTGTAGGAAGCACAGTTCTTTTGTTCTGAGCAAGCTCACATTTCAAACCTTATAGGAAACACAGTAGAGTAGAAGAGTGCATTTTTCTCAAAAGCAGAGTGTGTTTCCTGTAAGGCGAGCTAGCGTTTGTTTCCCAGTCCTAAATGGAGTTGAATCACATGCAGTTTCTGGTCCTACGAGCAAGAGTTTTTTCTGGTAATAAGAGTCACTATTGCGCTCCCATTGTCATACTCAGGGCAAATAGCACTGTCCTCTGTTCCCAGCATGTACAGTGTATTGGACTAAAGAGGATCTACTGTTCTTGTCAGGTTCCTAAGCAGAGTTGAACTAGATATGGCCCATGTGTGTAGGAAGCACAGTTCTTTTGTACTAAGCAAGCTCTCTGTTCTGACCATATAGGAAACACAGTAGATTAGAAGAGTGCTCTTTCCTCCAAAGCAGAGTGTGTTTCTTGTAAGGCCAGCTAGAGTTTGTTTCCCAGTCCTAAATGGAGTTGAATCACATGCAGTTTCCGTTCCTATGAGCAAGAGTTGTTTTCTGGTAAATAAAGTCACAATTGCACTCCCATTGCCAAACACAGTGCAAATAGCACTCGCGTCTGTTCCCAGCAAGTACAGTGTATTGGACTGAAGAGGAGCTACTGTTCTTGTCAGTTTCCTAAGCAGAATTGAACTAGATATGGCCCGTGTGTGTAGGAAGCACAGTTCTTTTGTTCTGAGCAAGCTCACTGTTTGGACCCCATAGGAAACCCAGTAGAGTAGAAGAGTGCTCTTTTCTCAAAAGCAGAGTGTGTTTCTTGTATGGCGAGCTAGCGTTTGTTTCCCAGTCCAAAATGGAGTTGAATCACAAGCATTTTCTGGTCCTACGAGCAAGAGTTGTTTTCTGGTAATAAGAGTCACTATTGTGCTCCCATTGCCATACACAGTGCAAATAGCACTGGCGTCTGTACTCAGCATGTACAGTGTATTGGACTGAAGAGGATCTACTGTTTTTGTCAGTTTCCTAAGCAGAATTGAACTAGATATGGCCCGTGTGTGTAGGAAGCACAGTTCTTTTGTTTTGAGCAAGCTCACTGTTTGGACCCCATAGGAAACACAGTAGAGAAGATGTGTGCCCTATTCTCAAAAGCAGAGCGTGTTTCTTGTAAGGCGAGCTAGCGTTTGTTTCCTAGTCCTAAATGGAGTTGAATCACATCCAGGTTATGGTCCTACGAGCAAGAGTTGTTTTCTGGTAAGAAGAGTCACTATTGTGCTCCCTTTGCCATACACAGTGCAAATAGCCCTCGCGTCTGTTCCCAGCAAGTACAGTGTATTGGACTGAAGAGGATCTTCTGTTTTTTTCAGTTTCCTAAGCAGAGTTGAACTAGATATGGCCCGTGTGTGTAGGAAGCACAGTTCTTTTGTTCTGAGCAAGCTCACATTTCGAACCCCATAGGAAACACAGTAGAGTAGAAGAGTGCATTTTTCTCAAAAGCAGAGTGTCTTTCCTGTAAGGCGAGCTAGCGTTTGTTTCCCAGTCCTAAATGGAGTTGAATCACATGCAGTTTCTGGTCCTACGAGCAAGAGTTTTTTCTGGTAATAAGAGTCACTATTGCGCTCCCATTGTCATACTCAGGGCAAATAGCACTGGCCTCTGTTCCCAGCATGTACAGTGTATTGTACTAAAGAGGATCTACTGTTCTTGTCAGGTTCCTAAGCAGAGTTGAACTAGATATGGCCCATGAGTGTAGGAAGCACAGTTCTTTTGTACTCAGCAAGCTCTCTGTTCTGGCCATATAGGAAACACAGTAGATTAGAAGAGTGCTCTTTCCTCCAAAGCAGAGTGTGTTTCTTGTAAGGCCAGCTAGAGTTTGTTTCCCAGTCCTAAATGGAGTTGAATCACATGCAGTTTCCGTTCCTATGAGCAAGAGTTGTTTCCTGGTAAATAAAGTCACAATTGCACTCCCATTGCCAAACACAGTGCAAATAGCACTCGCGTCTGTTCCCAGCAAGTACAGTGTATTGGACTGAAGAGGAGCTACTGTTCTTGTCAGTTTCCTAAGCAGAATTGAACTAGATATGGCCCGTGTGTGTAGGAAGCACAGTTCTTTTGTTCTGAGCAAGCTCACTGTTTGGACCCCATAGGAAACCCAGTAGAGTAGAAGAGTGCTCTTTTCTCAAAAGCAGAGTGTGTTTCTTGTATGGCGAGCTAGCGTTTGTTTCCCAGTCCAAAATGGAGTTGAATCACAAGCATTTTCTGGTCCTACGAACAAGAGTTGTTTTCTGGTAAGGAAAGTCACTATTGCGCTCCCATTGCCCTACACAAGGCAAATAGAACTCGAGTCTTTTCCCAGCAAGTACAGTGTATTGGACGGAATAGGAGCTACTGTTCTTGTCAGTTTCCTAAGCAGAGTTGAACTAGATGTGGTCCGTGTGTGTATTAAGCACAGTTCTTTTGTTCTGAGCAAGCTCACTGTTTGGACGCCATTGGAAACACAGTAGAGTAGAAGAGTGCTATTTTCTCTAAAGCAGAGTGTGTTTCTTGTAAGGCGAGCTAGCATTTGTTTCCCAGTCCTAAAAGGAGTGGACTCACATGCAGTTTCTAGTCCTACGAGCAAGAGTTGTTTTCTGGTAAGGAAAGTCACTATTGCGCTCCCATTGCCATACACAGTGCAAATAGCACATGCGTCTGTTCCCAGCAAGTACAGTGTATTGGACTGAAGAGGGGCTACTGTTCTTGTCAGTTTCCTAAGCAGAATTGAACTAGATATGGCCCGTGTGTGTAGGAAGCACAGTTCTTTTGTTCTGAGCAAGCTCACTGTTTGGACCCCATAGGAAACCCAGTAGAGTAGAAGAGTGCTCTTTTCTCAAAAGCAGAGTGTGTTTCTTGTATGGCGAGCTAGCGTTTGTTTCCCAGTCCAAAATGGAGTTGAATCACATGCATTTTCTGGTCCTACGAGCAAGAGTTGTTTTCTGGTAATAAGAGTCACTATTGTGCTCCCATTGCCATACACAGTGCAAATAGCACTGGCGTCTGTACTCAGCATGTACAGTGTATTGGACTGAAGAGGATCTACTGTTTTTGTCAGTTTCCTAAGCAGAATTGAACTAGATATGGCCCGTGTGTGTAGGAAGCACAGTTCTTTTGTTTTGAGCAAGCTCACTGTTTGGATCCCTTAGGAAACACAGTAGAGAAGATGTGTGCCCTATTCTCAAAAGCAGAGCGTGTTTCTTGTAAGGCGAGCTAGCGTTTGTTTCCTAGTCCTAAATGGAGTTGAATCACATCCAGGTTCTGGTCCTACGAGCAAGAGTTGTTTTCTGGTAAGAAGAGTCACTATTGCGCTCCCTTTGCCATACACAGTGCAAATAGCCCTCGCGTCTGTTCACAGCAAGTACAGTGTATTGGACTGAAGAGGAACTACTGTTCTTTTCAGTTTCCTAAGCAGAGTTGAACTAGATATGGTTCATGTGTGTAGGAAGCACAGTTCTTTTGTACTCAGCAAGCTCACTGTTCTGGCCCTATAGGAAACACAGAAGAGTAGAAGAGTGCTCTTTCCTCAAAAGCAGAGTGTGTTTTTTGTAAGGCGAGCTAGCGTTTGTTTCCCAGTCCTAAGTGGATTGAATCAAATGCAGTTTCTGGTCCTACGAGCAAGAGTTGTTTTCTTGTAAGAAGAGTCACTATTGTGCTCCCATTGCCGTACACATTGCAAATAGCACTCGCGTCTGTTCCCAGCAAGTACAGTGTATTGGACTGAAGAGGGGCTACTGTTCTTGTCAGTTTCCTAAGCAGAATTGAACTAGATATGGCCCGTGTGTGTAGGAAGCACAGTTCTTTTGTTCTGAGCAAGCTCACTGTTTGGACCCCATAGGAAACCCAGTAGAGTAGAAGAGTGCTCTTTTCTCAAAAGCAGAGTGTGTTTCTTGTATGGCGAGCTAGCGTTTGTTTCCCAGTCCAAAATGGAGTTGAATCACATGCATTTTCTGGTCCTACGAGCAAGAGTTGTTTTCTGGTAATAAGAGTCACTATTGTGCTCCCATTGCCATACACAGTGCAAATAGCACTGGCGTCTGTACTCAGCATGTACAGTGTATTGGACTGAAGAGGATCTACTGTTTTTGTCAGTTTCCTAAGCAGAATTGAACTAGATATGGCCCGTGTGTGTAGGAAGCACAGTTCTTTTGTTTTGAGCAAGCTCACTGTTTGGATCCCTTAGGAAACACAGTAGAGAAGATGTGTGCCCTATTCTCAAAAGCAGAGCGTGTTTCTTGTAAGGCGAGCTAGCGTTTGTTTCCTAGTCCTAAATGGAGTTGAATCACATCCAGGTTCTGGTCCTACGAGCAAGAGTTGTTTTCTGGTAAGAAGAGTCACTATTGCGCTCCCTTTGCCATACACAGTGCAAATAGCCCTCGCGTCTGTTCTCAGCAAGTACAGTGTATTGGACTGAAGAGGAACTACTGTTCTTTTCAGTTTCCTAAGCAGAGTTGAACTAGATATGGTTCATGTGTGTAGGAAGCACAGTTCTTTTGTACTCAGCAAGCTCACTGTTCTGGCCCTATAGGAAACACAGAAGAGTAGAAGAGTGCTCTTTCCTCAAAAGCAGAGTGTGTTTTTTGTAAGGCGAGCTAGCGTTTGTTTCCCAGTCCTAAGTGGATTGAATCAAATGCAGTTTCTGGTCCTACGAGCAAGAGTTGTTTTCTTGTAAGAAGAGTCACTATTGTGCTCCCATTGCCGTACACATTGCAAATAGCACTCGCGTCTGTTCCCAGTAAGTACAGTGTATTGGACTGAAGAGGAGCTACTGTTCTCGTCAGTTTCCTAAGCAGAGTTGAACTAGATATGGCCCGTGTGTGTAAGAAGCACAGTTCTTTTGTTCTGAGCAAGCTCACTGTTCGGACCCCATAGGAAACACAGTAGAGTAGATGAGTGCTCTTTTCTCAAAATCCGAGTGTGTTTAGTGTAAGACGACCTAGCGTTTGCTTCCCAGTCCTAAATGGAGTTGAATCACATGCAGTTTCTGGTCCTACGAGCAAGAGTTGTTTTCTGGTAAGGAGAGTCAATATTGCGCTCCCATTACCATACACAGTGCAAATAGCACTCGCCTCTGCTCTCAGCAAGTACAGTGTATTTGACTGAAGAGGAGCTACTGTCCTTGTCAGTTTCCTAAGCAGACTTGAACTAGATATGGCCCGTGTGTGTAGGAAGCACAGTTCTTTTGTTCTCAGCAAGCTCACTGTTCGGACCCCATAGAAAACACAGTAGAGTAGAAGAGTGCTCTTTTCTCAAAAGCAGAGTGTGTTTCTTGTAAGGCGAGCTAGCGTTTGTTTCCCAGTCCTAAATGGAGTTGAAATACACATGCAGTTTCTGGTCCTACGAGCAAGAGTTGTTTTCTGGTTAGAAGAGTCACTATTGCGCTCCCTTTGCCATACACAATGCAAAAAGCCCTCGCGTCTGTTCCCAGCAAGTATAGTGTATTGGACTGAAGAGGAGCTACTGTTCTTGTCAGTTTCCTAAGCAGAGTTGAACCAGATATGGCCCGTGTGTGTAGGAAGCACAGTTCTTTTGTTCTCATCAAGCTCACTGTTCGGACCCCTTAGGAAACACAGTAGAGTAGAAGAGTGCTCTTTTCTCAAAAGGAGAGTGTGTTTCTTGTAAGGCAAGCTAGCGTTTGTTTCCCAGTCCTAAATGGAGTTGAATCACATGCAGTGTCTGGTCATACGAGCAAGAGTTGTTTTC
Source organism: Peromyscus eremicus (assembly GCF_949786415.1). Lineage (NCBI taxonomy): Eukaryota > Metazoa > Chordata > Mammalia > Rodentia > Cricetidae > Peromyscus > Peromyscus eremicus. The sequence goes on along the minus strand of NW_026734675.1, from coordinate 57,233 downwards.
TGGTAAGAAGAGTCACTATTGCGCTCCATTGTCATACACAGGGCAAATAGCACTGGCGTCTCTTTCCAGCATGTACAGTCTATTGGACTGAAGAGGTTCTACTGTTCTTGTCAGTTTCCTAAGCAGAATTGAACAAGATATGGCCCGTGTGTGTAGGAAGCACAGTTCTTTTGTTCTCAGCAAGCTCACATTTCGAACCCCATAGGAAACACAGTAGAGTAGAAGAGTGCATTTTTCTCAAAAGCAGAGTGTGTTTCTTGTAAGGCGAGCTAGCGTTTGTTTCCCAGTCCTAAATGGAGATGAAATACACATGCAGTTTCTGGTCCTACGAGCAAGAGTTGTTTTCTGGTAAGAAGAGTCACTATTGTGCTCCCATTGTCATACACAGTGCAAATAGCCCTTGCATCTGTTCCCAGCAAGTACAGTGTATTGGACTGAAGAGGATCTACTGTTTTGGTCAGTTTCCTAAGCAGAGTTGAACGAGATATGACCTGTGTGTGTAGGAAGCACAATTCTTTTGTTCTGAGCAAGCTCACTGTTTGGACCCCTTAGGAAACACAGTAGAGTAGTTGTGTGCCTTATTCTCAAAAGCAGAGCGTGTTTCTTGTAAGTCAAGCTAGCGTTTGTTTCCCAGTCCTAAGTGGATTGAATCAAATGCAGTTTCTGGTCCTACGAGCAAGAGTTGTTTTCTTGTAATAAGAGTCACTATTGTGATCCCATTGCCGTACACAGTGCAAATAGCACTCGCGTCTGTTCCCAGTAAGTACAGTGTATTGGACTGAAGAGGAGCTACTGTTCTTGTCAGTTTCCTAAGCAGAGTTGAACTAGATATGGCCCGTGTGTGTAGGAAGCACAGTTCTTTTGTTCTGAGCAAGCTCACTGTTCTGGCCCTATAGGAAACACAGTAGAGTAGAAGAGTGCTCTTTTCTCAAAAGCAGAGTGTGTTTCTTGTAAGGCGAGCTAGCGTTTGTTTCCCAATCCTAAATGGAGTTGAATCACATCCAGTTTCTGGTCCTACGAGCAAGTTAATTTTCTGGTAAGAAGTGTCAACATTGTGCTCCCATTGTCATACACAGGGCAAATAGCACTGGCGTCTGTTCCCAGCATGTACAGTGTATTGGACTGAAGAGGAGCTACTTTTCTAGTCAGGTTTTTAAGCAGAGTTGAACTAGATATGGCCCGTGTGTAGGAAGCACAGTTCCTGTGTTCTGAGCAAGCTCACTGTTTGGATCCCATAGGAAACACAGTAGAGTAGAAGAGTACTCTTTTCTCAAAAGCAGAGTGTGTTTCTTGTAAGGCGAGCTAGCATTTGTTTCCCAATCCTAAATGGAGTTGAATCACATGCAGTTTCCATTCCTACGAGCAAGAGTTATTTTCTGGTAAGGAAAGTCACTATTGCGCTCCCATTGCCATACACAGTGCAATTAGCACTCGCGTCTGTTCCCAGCAAGTACAGTGTATTGGACTGAAGAGGAGCTACTGTTCTTGTCAGTTTCCTAAGCAGAATTGAACTAGATATGGCCCGTGTGTATAGGAAGCACAGTTGTTTTGTTCTGAGCAAGCTCACTGTTTGGACCCCATAGGAAACACTGTAGAGTAGAAGAGTGCTGTTTTCTCAAAAGCAGAGTGTGTTTCTTGTAAGGCGAGCTATCATTTGTTTTCCAGTCCTAAATGGAGTTGAATCACATGCAGTTTCTGGTCCTACGAGCAAGAGTTGTTTTCTGGTAAGAAGAGTCACTATTGCACTCCCATTGCCATACACAGTGCAAATAGCACTGGCGTCTGTACCCAGCATGTACAGCTTATTGGACTGAAGAGGATGTTCTGTTCTTTTCAGTTTCCTAAGCAGAGTTGAACTAGATATGGCCCGGGTGTGTAGGAAGCACAGTTCTTTTGTTCTGAGCAAGCTCACATTTCGAACCCCATAGGAAACACAGTAGAGTAGAAGAGTGCATTTTTCTCAAAAGCAGAGTGTGTTTCTTGTAAGGCGAGCTAGCGTTTGTTTGCCAGTCCTAAATGGAGTTGAACCACATGCAGTTTCTGGTCCTACGAGCAAGAGATTTTTCTGGTAATAAGAGTCACTATTGCGCTCCCATTGTCATACTCAGGGCAAATAGCACTGGCCTCTGTTCCCAGCATGTACAGTGTATTGGACTAAAGAGGATCTACTGTTCTTGTCAGGTTCCTAAGCAGAGTTGAACTAGATATGGCCCATGTGTGTAGGAAGCACAGTTCTTTTGTACTCAGCAAGCTCAATGTTCTGGCCCTATAGGAAACACAGTAGATTAGAAGAGTGCTCTTTCCTCCAAAGCATAGTGTGTTTCTTGTAATGCGAGCTAGTGTTTGTTTCCCAATCCTAAATGGAGTTGAAAACACATGCAGTTTCTGGTCCTACGAGCAAGAGTTTTTTCTGGTAATAAGAGTCACTATTGCGCTCCCATTGTCATACTCAGGGCAAATAGCACTGGCCTCTGTTCCTAGCATGTACAGTGTACTGGAATAAAGAGGATCTACTGTCCTTGTCAGGTTCGTAAGCAGAGTTGAACTAGATATGGCCTATGTGTGTAGGAAGCACAGTTCTTTTGTACTCAGCAAGCTCACTGTTCTGGCCCAATAGGAAACACAGTAGATTAGAAGAGTGCTCTTTCCTCCAAAGCAGAGTGTGTTTCTTGTAAGGTCAGCTAGAGTTTGTTTCCCAGTCCTAAATGGAGTTGAATCACATGCAGTTTCTGTTCCTATGAGCAAGAGTTGTTTTCTGGTAAGGAAAGTCACTATTGTGCTCCCATTGCCAAACACAGTGCAAATAGCCCTCGCGTCTGTTCCCAGCAAGTACAGTGTATTGGACTGAAGAGGAGCTACTCTCTTGTCGGTTTCCTAAGCAGAGTTGAACTAGATATTGCCCATGTGTGTAGGAAGCACAGTTCTTTTGTACTCAGCAAGCTCACTGTTCTGGCCCTATAGGAAACACATTAGAGTAGAAGAGTGCTCTTTCCTCAAAAGCAGAGTGTGTTTTTTGTAAGGCGAGCTAGCGTTTGTTTCGCAGTGCTAAATGGAGTTGAATCACATGCAGTTTCCGTTCCTACGAGCAAGAGTTATTTTCTGGTAAGGAAAGTCACTATTGCGCTCCCATTGCCATACACAGTGCAATTAGCACTCGCGTCTGTTTCCAGCAAGTACAGTGTATTGGACTGAAGAGGAGCTACTGTTCTTGTCAGTTTCCTAAGCAGAATTGAACTAGATATGGCCGTGTGTGTAGGAAGCACAGTTTTTTTGTTCTGAGATAGCTCACTGTTCGGAACACATAGGAAACACAGTAGAGTAGAAGAGTGCTCTTTTCTCAAAAGGAGAGTGTGTTTCTTGGAAGTCGAGCTAGCGTTTGTTTCCCAGTCCTAAATGGAGTTGACTCATATGCAGTTTTTTGTCCAACGAGCAAGAGTTTTTTTCTGGTAAGACAAGTCACTATTGTGCTCCAATTGCCATACACAGTGCAAATATCACTCGCTTCTGTTCCCCACAAGTACAGTGTATCGGTACTGAAGAGGAGCTACTGTTCTTGTCAGTTTCCTAAGCAGAGTTGAACTAGATATGGCCCGTGTGTGTAGGAAGCACATTTCTTTTGTTCTGAGCAAGCTCACTGTTCTGGCCCTATAGGAAACACAGTAGAGTAGAAGAGTGCTCTTTTCTCAAAAGCAGAGTGTGTTTCTTGTAAAGCGAGCTAGAGTTTGTTTCCCAGTCCTAAATGGAATTGAATCACATGCAGTTTCTGGTCCTACGAACAAGAGTTGTTTTCTTTTAAGGAAAGTCACTATTGCGCTCCCATTGCCCTACACAAGGCAAATAGAACTCGCGTCTTTTCCCAGCAAGTACAGTGTATTGGACGGAATAGGAGCTACTGTTCTTGTCAGTTTCCTAAGCAGAGTTGAACTAGATATCGCCCGTGTGTAGGAAGCACAGTTCTTTTGTTCTGAGGAAGCTCACTGTTCTGGCCCTACAGGAAACATAGTAGAGTAGAAGAGTGCTCTTTTCTCTAAAGCAGAGTGCGTTTATTGTAAGGTGAGCTAGCGTTTGTTTCCCAGTCCTAAATGGAGTTGAATCACATGCAGTTTGTGGTCCTACAAGCAAGAGTTGTTTTATGGTAAGAAGAGTCACTATTGCGCTGCCATTGGCATACACAGGACAAATAGCACTGGCGTCTGTTCCCAGGAAATACAGTGTATTGGATTGAATAGGAGCTACTGTTCTTGTCAGTTTCCTAAGCAGAGTTGAACTAGATATGGTCCGTGTGTGTAGGAAGCACAGTTCTTTTGTTCTGAGCAAGCTCACTGTTTGGAACCCATAGGAACACAGTAGAGTAGAAGAGTGCTCTTTTCTCTAAAGCAGAGTGTGTTTCTTATAAGGAGAGCTAGCATTTGTTTCCCAGTCCTAAATGGAGTTGAATCACATGCAGTTTCTGGTCCTATGAGCAAGAGTTGTTTTCTGGTAAGGAAAGTCACTTTGTGCTCCCATTGCCATACACAGTGCAAATTGCACATGCGTCTGTTCCCAGCAAGTACAGTGTATTGGACTGAAGAGGAGCTACTGTTCTTGTCAGTTTCCTAAGCAGAATTGAACTAGATATGGCCGTGTGTGTAGGAAGCACAGTTCTTTTGTTCTGAGCAAGCTCACTGTTCGGAACCTATAGGAAACACAGTAGAGTAGAAGAGTGCTCTTTTCTCAAAAGCATAGTGTGTTTCTTGTAAGGCGAGCTAACGTTTGTTTCCCAGTCCTAAATGGAGTTGAATCACATGCAATTTCTGGATCTACGAGCAAGAGTTTTTTTCTGGTAAGGAAAGACACTCTTGTGCTCCCTTTGCCATACACAGTGCAAATAGCACTCGCGTCTGTTCACAGCAAGTACAGTGTATCGGACTGAAGAGGAGCAACTGTTCTTGTCAGTTTCCTAAGCAGAGTTGAACTAGATATGGCCAGTGTGTGTAGGAAGCACATTTCTTATGTTCTGAGCAAGCTCACTCTTCTGGCCATATAGGAAACCCAGTAGAGTAGAAGAGTGCTCTTTTCTCAAAAGCAGAGTGTGTTTCTTGTAAAGCGAGCTTCAGTTTGTTTCCCAGTACTAAATGGAGTTGAATCACATGCAGTTTCTGGTCCTACGAGCAAGAGTTGTTTTCTGGTAAGGAAAGTCATTATTGCGCTCCCATTGCCATACACAGTGCAAATAGTACTCGCGTCCATTCCCAGCAAGTACAGTGTATCGAACTGAAGAGGAGCTACTGTTCTTGGCAGTTTCCTAAGCAGAGTTGAACTAGTTATGGTCCGTGTGTAGGAAGCACAGTTCTTTTGTTCTGAGCAAGCTCACTGTTCTGGCCCTATAGGAAACACAGTAGAGTAGATGAGTGCTCTTTTCTCTAAAGTAGAGTGTGTTTCTTGTAAGGCGAACTAGAGTTTGTTTCCCAGTCCTAAATGGAGTTGAATCACATGCAGTTTCTAGTCCTACGAGCAAGAGTTGTTTTATGGTAAGAAGAGTCACTATTGCGCTGCCATTGCCATACACAGGACAAATAGCACTGGAGTCTCTTCCCAGCAAGTACAGTGTATTAGACTGAAGAGGATCTACTGTTCTTGTCAGGTTCCTATGCAGAATTGAACTAGATATGGTCGTGTATGTAGGAAGCACAGTTCTTTTGTTCTGAGCAGGCTCACTGTTCGGACCCCATAGGAAACACAGTAGAGTAGAAGACTGCTCTTTTCTCAAAAGCAGAGTGTGTTTCTTGTAAGGCGAGCTAGCGTTTGTTTCCCAGTCCTAAATGGAGTTGAGACACATGCAGTTTCTGGTCCTACGAGCAAGAGTTGTTTTCCGGTAAGACGAGTCACTATTGTGCTCCATTTGCCATACACAGAGCAAATAGCACTCGCGTCTGTTCCCCGCAAGTACACTGTATTGGACTGAAGAGGAGCTACTGTTCTTGTCAGTTTCCTAAGCAGAGTTGAACTAGATATGGCCCGTGTGTGTAGGACGCACAGTTCTTATATTCTGAGCAAGCTCACTGTTCAGACCCCATAGGAAGCACAGTAGAGTTAAGAGTGCTCTTTTCTCAAAAGCAGAGTGTGTTTCATGTAAGGCGAGCTAGCATTTGTTTCCCAGTCCTAAATGGAGTTGAATCACATGCAGTTTCTGGTCCTACGAGCAAGAGTTGTTTTCTGGTAAAGAAAGTCACTATTGCGCTCCCATTGCCATACACAGTGCAAATAGCATCGCGTCTGTTCCCAGCAAGTACAGAGTATTGGACGGAAGAGGAGCTACTGTTCTTGTCAGTTTCCTAACCAGAGTTGAACTTGTTATGGCCCTGTGTAGGAAGCACAGTTCTTTTGTTCTGAGCAAGGTCACTGTTCTGGGCCTATAGGAAATACAGTAGAGTAGAAGAGTGCTCTTTTCTCTAAAGCAGAGTGTGTTTCTTGTAAGGCGAGCTAGCGTTTGTTTCCCAGTCCTAAATGGAGTTGAGTCACATGCAGTTTTTTGTCCTACGAGCAAGAGTTGTTTTCTGGTAAGAGAAGTCACTATTGTGCTCCAATTGCCATACACAGTGCAAATAGCACTAACGTCTGTTCCCCGCAAGTACAGTGTATTGGACTGAAGAGGAGCTAGTATTCTTGTCAGTTTCCTAAGCAGAGTTGAACTAGATATGGACCGTGTGTAGGAAGCACAGTTGTTTTGTTCTGAGCAAGCTCACTGTTCGGACCCCATAGGAAACACAGTAGAGTAGAAGAGTGCTCTTTTCTCAAAAGCAGAGTGTGTTTCATATAAGGCGAGCTAGCATTTGTTTCCCAGTCCTAAATGGAGTGGAATCACATGCAGTTTCTGGTCCTAAGAGCAAGAGTTATTTTCTGGTAAGGAAAGTCACAATTGCGCTCCCCTTGCCATACATAGTGCAAATAGCTCTCGTGTCTGTTCCCAGCAAGTACAGTGTATCGGAGTGAAGAGGAGCTACTGTTCTTGTCAGTTTCCTAAGCAGAGTTGAACTAGATATGGCCTGTGTGTGTAGGAAGCACAGTTCTTGTGTTCTGAGCAAGCTCACTGTTCAGACCCCATAGGAAACACAGTAGAGGAGAAGAGTGCTCTTTTCTCAAAAGCAGAGTGTGTTTCTTGTAAGGCGAGCTAGTGTTTGTTTCCCAGTCCTAAATGGATTTGAGTCACATGCAGTTTCTGGTCCTAAGAACAAGAGTTGTTTTCTGGTAAGGAAAGTCACTATTGCGCGCCCATTGCCTTACACAAGGCAAATAGCACTCGCGTCTTTTCCCAGCAAGTACAGTGTATTGGACTGAATAGGAGTTACTGTTCTTTTCAGTTTCCTAAGTAGAGTTGAACTAGATATGGCCCGTGTGTGTAGGAAGCACAGTTCTTTTGTTCTGAGCAAGCTCACTGTTCTGGCCCTATAGGAAACACAGCAGAGTAGAAGAGTGCTCTTTTCTCTAAAGCAGAGTGTGTTTCTTGTAAGGTGAGCTAGCTTTTGATTCCCAGTCCTAAATGGAGTTGAATTACATGCAGTTTCTGGTCCTACGACCACGAGTTGTTTTATGGTAAGAAGAGTCACTATTGCGCTGCCATTGCCATACACAGGACAAATAACACTGGCGTCTGTTCCCAGCAAGTACAGTGTATCGGACTGAAGAGGATCTACTGTTCTTGTCAGGTTAATAAGCAGAATTGAACTAGATATGGCCGTGTGTGTAGGAAGCACAGTTCTTTCGTTCTGAGCAAGCTCACTGTTCGGACCACATAGGAAACACAGTGTAGTAGAAGAGTCCTCTTTTCTCAAAAGCAGAGTGTGTTTCTTGTAAGGCGAGCTAGCGTTTGTTTCCCAGTCCTAAATGGAGTTGAGTCACGTGCAGGTTTTTGTCCTAGGAGCAAGAGTTGTTTTCTGGTAGGGCAAGTCACTGTTGTGCTCCAATTGCCATACACAGTGCAAATAGCACTCGCGTCAGTTCCCTGCAGGTACAGTGTATCGGACTGAAGAGGAGCTACTGTTCTTGTCAGTTTCCTAAGCAGAATTGAACTAGATATGGCCCCTGTGTAGGAAGCACAGTTCTTTGTTCTGAGCAAGCTCACTGTTCTGGCCCTATAGGAAACACAGTAGAGTAGAAGAGTGCTCTTTTCTCTAAAGCAGAGTGTGTTTCTGTAAGGTGAGCTAGCTTTTGTTTCCCAGTCCTAAATGGAGTTGAATCACATGCAGTTTCTGGTCCTAGGACAAGAGTTGTTTTATGGTAAGAAGAGTCACTATTGTGCTGCCATTGCCATACACAGGACAAATAGCACTGGCGTCTGTTCCCAGCACGTACAGTGTATTGGACTGAAGAGGATCCACTGTTATTGTCAGGTTCCTAAGCAGAATTGAACTAGATATGGCCATGTGTGGAGGAAGCACAGTTCTTTTGTTCTGAGCAAGCTCACTGTTCGGACACCATAGGAAACACAGTAGAGTAGAAGAGTGCTCTTTTCTCTAAAGCAGAGTGTGTTTCTGTAAGGTGAGCTAGCTTTTGTTTCCCAGTCCTAAATGGAGTTGAATCACATGCTGTTTCTGGTCCTACGAGCAAGAGTTGTTTTCTGGTAAGGAAAGTCACTATTGCGCTCCCATTACCCTACACAAGGCAAATAGCACTCGCATCTTTTCCCAGCAAGTGGAGTGTATTGGAGTGAATAGGAGCTACTGTTCTTGTCAGTTTCCTAAACAGAGTTGAACTAGATATGGTCCGTATGTGTATGAAGCACAGTTCTTTTGTTCTGAGCAAGCTCACTGTTTGGATCCCATAGAAAACACAGTAGAGTAGAAGAGTGCTCTTTTCTCAAAAGGAGAGTGTGTTTCTTGGAAGTCGAGCTAGCGTTTGTTTCCCAGTCCTAAATGGAGTTGACTCATATGCAGTTTTTTGTCCAACGAGCAAGAGTTTTTTTCTGGTAAGACAAGTCACTATTGTGCTCCAATTGCCATACACAGTGCAAATATCACTCGCTTCTGTTCCCCACAAGTACAGTGTATCGGACTGAAGAGGAGCTACTGTTCTTGTCAGTTTCCTAAGCAGAGTTGAACTAGATATGGCCAGTGTGTGTAGGAAGCACATTTCTTTTGTTCTGAGCAAGCTCACTGTTCTGGCCCTATAGGAAACACAGTAGAGTAGAAGAGTGCTCTTTTCTCAAAAGCAGAGTGTGTTTCTTGTAAAGCGAGCTAGAGTTTGTTTCCCAGTCCTAAATGGAATTGAATCACATGCAGTTTCTGGTCCTACGAACAAGAGTTGTTTTCTGGTAAGGAAAGTCACTATTGCGCTCCCATTGCCCTACACAAGGCAAATAGAACTCGCTTCTTTTCCCAGCAAGTACAGTGTATTGGACGGAATAGGAGCTACTGTTCTTGTCAGTTTCCTAAGCAGAGTTGAACTAGATGTGGTCCGTGTGTGTATTAAGCACAGTTCTTTTGTTCTGAGCAAGCTCACTGTTTGGACGCCATTGGAAACACAGTAGAGTAGAAGAGTGCTATTTTCTCTAAAGCAGAGTGTGTTTCTTGTAAGGCGAGCTAGCATTTGTTTCCCAGTCCTAAAAGGAGTGGACTCACATGCAGTTTCTAGTCCTACGAGCAAGAGTTGTTTTCTGGTAAGGAAAGTCACTATTGCGCTCCCATTGCCATACACAGTGCAAATAGCACATGCGTCTGTTCCCAGCAAGTACAGTGTATTGGACTGAAGAGGGGCTACTGTTCTTGTCAGTTTCCTAAGCAGAGTTGAACTAGATATGGTCCGTGTGTGTAGGAAGCACAGTTCTTTTGTTCTGAGCAAGCTCACTGTTTGGACCCCATAGTAAACACAGTAGAGTAGAAGAGTGCTCTTTTTCTAAAGCAGAGTGTGTTTCTTGTAAGGCGAGCTAGCGTTTGCTTCCCAGTCCTAAATGGAGTGGAATCACATGCAGTTTCTGGTCCTACGAGCAAGAGTTGTTTTCTGGTAAGGAAAGTCACTATTGCGCTCCCATTGCCATACACAGTGCAAATAGCACTCGCGTCTGTTCCCAGCAAGTACAGTGTATCAGACTGAAGAGGATCTACTGTTCTTGTCAGTTTCCTAAGCAGAGTTGAACTAGATATGGCCCGTGTGTAGGAAGCTCAGTTCTTTTGTTCTGAGCAAGCTCATTGTTCTGGCCCCATAAGAAACACAGAAGAGTAGAAGAGTGCTCTTTTCTCTAAAGAAGAGTGTGTTTCTTGTAAGGTGAGCTAGCTTTTGTTTCCCAGTCCTAAATGGAGTTGAATCACATGCAGTTTCTGGTCCTACGAGCAAGAGTTGTTTTATGGTAAGAAGAGTCACTATTGCGCTGCCATTGCCATACACAGGACAAATAGCACTGGCGTCTGTTCCCAGCAAGTACAGTGTATTGGACTGAAGAGGATCTACTGTTCTTGTCAGGTTCCTAAGCAGAATTGAATTAGATTTGGTCGTGTATGTAGGAAGCACAGTTCTTTTGTTCTGAGCAGGCTCACTGTTCGGACCCCATAGGAAACACAGTAGAGTAGAAGACTGCTCTTTTCTCAAAAGCAGAGTGTGTTTCTTGTAAGGCGAGCTAGCGTTTGTTTCCCAGTCCTAAATGGAGTTGAGTCACGTGCAGGTTTTTGTCCTAGGAGCAAGAGTTGTTTTCTGGTAGGGCAAGTCACTGTTGTGCTCCAATTGCCATACACAGTGCAAATAGCACTCGCGTCAGTTCCCTGCAGGTACAGTGTATCGGACTGAAGAGGAGCTACTGTTCTTGTCAGTTTCCTAAGCAGAATTGAACTAGATATGGCCCCTGTGTAGGAAGCACAGTTCTTTGTTCTGAGCAAGCTCACTGTTCTGGCCCTATAGGAAACACAGTAGAGTAGAAGAGTGCTCTTTTCTCTAAAGCAGAGTGTGTTTCTGTAAGGTGAGCTAGCTTTTGTTTCCCAGTCCTAAATGGAGTTGAATCACATGCAGTTTCTGGTCCTAGGAGCAAGAGTTGTTTTATGGTAAGAAGAGTCACTATTGTGCTGCCATTGCCATACACAGGACAAATAGCACTGGCGTCTGTTCCCAGCACGTACAGTGTATTGGACTGAAGAGGATCCACTGTTATTGTCAGGTTCCTAAGCAGAATTGAACTAGATATGGCCATGTGTGGAGGAAGCACAGTTCTTTTGTTCTGAGCAAGCTCACTGTTCGGACACCATAGGAAACACAGTAGAGTAGAAGAGTGCTCTTTTCTCTAAAGCAGAGTGTGTTTCTGTAAGGTGAGCTAGCTTTTGTTTCCCAGTCCTAAATGGAGTTGAATCACATGCTGTTTCTGGTCCTACGAGCAAGAGTTGTTTTCTGGTAAGGAAAGTCACTATTGCGCTCCCATTACCCTACACAAGGCAAATAGCACTCGCGTCTTTTCCCAGCAAGTGGAGTGTATTGGAGTGAATAGGAGCTACTGTTCTTGTCAGTTTCCTAAACAGAGTTGAACTAGATATGGTCCGTATGTGTATGAAGCACAGTTCTTTTGTTCTGAGCAAGCTCACTGTTTGGATCCCATAGAAAACACAGTAGAGTAAAAGAGTGCTCTTTTCTCTAAAGCAAAGTGTGTTTCTTGGAAGTCGAGCTAGCGTTTGTTTCCCAGTCCTAAATGGAGTTGAGTCACATGCAGTTTTTTGTCCAACAAGCAAGAGTTGTTTTCTGGTAAGACAAGTCACTATTGTGCTCCAATTTCATACACAGTGCAAATATCACTCGCTTCCGTTCCCCACAAGTACAGTGTATCGGACTGAAGAGAAGCTACTGTTCTTGTCAGTTTCCTAGACAGAGTTGAACTAGATATGGCCCGTGTGTGTAGGAAGCACATTTCTTATGTTCTGAGCAAGCTCACTGTTCTGGCCCTATAGTATACACAGTAGAGTAGAAGAGTGCTCTTTTCTCAAAAGCAGAGTGTGTTTCTTGTAAAGCGAGCTAGAGTTTGTTTCCCAGTCCTAAATGGAGTAGAATCACATGCAGTTTCTGGTCCTACGAACAAGAGTTGTTTTCTGGTAAGGAGAGTCACTATTGCGCTCCCATTGCCCTACACAAGGCAAATAGCACTCGCGTCTTTTCCCAGCAAGTACAGTGTATTGGAATGAATAGGAGCTACTGTTCTTGTCAGTTTCCTAAGCAGAGTTGAACTAGATGTGGTCCGTGTGTGTATTAAGCACAGTTCTTTTGTTCTGAGCAAGCTCACTGTTTGGACCCCATAGGAAACACAGTAGAGTAGAAGAGTGCTATTTTCTCTAAAGCAGAGGGTGTTTCTTATAAGGCGAGCTAGCATTTGTTTCCCAGTCCTAAATGGAGTGGAATCACATGCAGTTTCTAGTCCTATGAGCAAGAGTTGTTTTCTGGTAAGGAAAGTCACTATTTTGCTCCCATTGTCATCCACAGTGCAAATAGCCCTCCCGTCTGTTCCCAGCAAGTACAGTGTATTGGACGGAAGAGGAGCTACTGTTCTTGTCTGTTTCCTAAGCAGAGTTGAACTAGTTATGGCCCTGTGTTGGAAGCACAGTTCTTTTGTTCTGAGCAAGCTCACTGTTCTGGCCCTATAGGAAAAACAGTAGAGTAGAAGAGTGCTCTGTTCTCTAAAGCAGAGTGTGTTTCTTGTAAGGCGAGCTAGCGTTTGTTTACCAGTCCTAAATGGAGTTGAATCACATGCTGTTTCTAGTCTAAAAGCAAGAGTTGTTTTATGGTAACAAGAGTCACTATTGCTCTGCCATTGCCATACACAGGACAAATAGCACTGGCGTCTGTTCCCAGCAAGTACAGTGTAATGGACTGAAGAGGATCTACTGTTCTTGTCAGGTTCCTAAGCAGAATTGAACTAGATATGGCCGTGTGTGTAGGAAGCACAGTTTTTTTGTTCTGAGCAAGCTCACTGTTCGGAACACATAGGAAACACAGTAGAGTAGAAGAGTGCTCTTTTCTCAAAAGCAGAGTGTGTTTCTTGGAAGTCGAGCTAGCGTTTGTTTCCCAGTCCTAAATGGAGTTGAGTCACATGCAGTTTTTTGTCCTATGAGCAAGAGTTGTTTTCTGGTAAGACAAATCACTATTGTGCTCCAACTGCCATACACAGTGCAAATAGCACTGGCGTCTGTTCCCCGAAAGTACAGTGTATTGGACTGAAGAGGAGCTAGTGTTCTTGTCAGCTTCCTAAGCTGAGTTGAACAAGATATGGCCCGTGTGTGTAGGAAGCACAGTTCTTTTGTTCTGAGCAAGCTCACTGTTCAGGCCCCATAGGAAACAAAGTAGAGTAGAAGAGTTCTCTTTTCTCAAAAGCAGAGTGTGTTTCATGTAAGGCGAGCTAGCATTTGTTTCCCAGTCCTAAATGGAGTTGAATCACATGCAGTTTCTGGTCCTACGAGCAAGAGTTGTTTTCTGGAAAGGAAAGTCACTATTGCGCTCCCATTGCCATACACAGTGCAAATATCACTCGCGTCTGTTCCCAGCAAGTACAGTGTATAGGACTGAAGAGGATCTACTGTTCTTGTCAGTTTCCTAAGCAGAGTTGAACTAGATATGGCTCGTGTGTAGGAAGCACAGTTCTTTGTTCTGAGCATTCTCACTGTTCTGGCCCTATAAGAAACACAGTAGATTAGAAGAGTGCTCTTTTCTCTAAAGCAGAGTGTGTTTCTGTAAGGTGAGCTAGCTTTTGTTTCCCAGTCCTAAATGGAGTTGAATCACATGCAGTTTGTGGTCCTAGGAGCAAGAGTTGTTTTACGGTAAGAAGAGTCACTATTTTGCTGCCATTGCCATACACAGGACAAATAGCACTGGCGTCTGTTCCCAGCACGTACAGTGTATTGGACTGAAGAGGATCTACTGTTCTTGTCAGGTTCCTAAGCAGAATTGAACTAGATATGGCCATGTGTGTAGGAAGCACAGTTCTTTTGTTCTGAGCAAGCTCAATGTTCGGACACCATAGGAAACACAGTAGAGTAGAAGAGTGCTCTTTTCTCAAAAGCAGAGTGTGTTTTTGTAAGGCGAGCTAGCGTTTGTTTCCTACTCCTAAATGGAGTTGAATCACATGCAGTTTCTGGTCCTACGAGCAAGAGTTGTTTTCTGGAAAGGAAAGTCACTATTGCGCTCCCATTGCCATACACAGTGCAAATATCACTCGCGTCTGTTCCCAGCAAGTACAGTGTATAGGACTGAAGAGGATCTACTGTTCTTGTCAGTTTCCTAAGCAGAGTTGAACTAGATATGGCTCGTGTGTAGGAAGCACAGTTCTTTGTTCTGAGCATTCTCACTGTTCTGGCCCTATAAGAAACACAGTAGATTAGAAGAGTGCTCTTTTCTCTAAAGCAGAGTGTGTTTCTGTAAGGTGAGCTAGCTTTTGTTTCCCAGTCCTAAATGGAGTTGAATCACATGCAGTTTGTGGTCCTAGGAGCAAGAGTTGTTTTACGGTAAGAAGAGTCACTATTTTGCTGCCATTGCCATACACAGGACAAATAGCACTGGCGTCTGTTCCCAGCACGTACAGTGTATTGGACTGAAGAGGATCTACTGTTCTTGTCAGGTTCCTAAGCAGAATTGAACTAGATATGGCCATGTGTGTAGGAAGCACAGTTCTTTTGTTCTGAGCAAGCTCAATGTTCGGACACCATAGGAAACACAGTAGAGTAGAAGAGTGCTCTTTTCTCAAAAGCAGAGTGTGTTTTTGTAAGGCGAGCTAGCGTTTGTTTCCTACTCCTAAATGGAGTTGAATCACATGCAGTTTCTGGTCCTACGAGCAAGAGTTGTTTTCTGGTAAGGAAAGTCACTATTGCGCTCCCATTGCCCTACACAAGGCAAATAGCACTCACGCCTTTTCCCAGCAAGTACAGTGTATTGGACTGAATAGGAGCTACTGTTCTTGTCAGTTTCCTAAGCAGAGTTGAAATAGATATGGTCCGTGTGTGTAGGAAGCACAGTTATTTTGTTCTGAGCAAGCTCACTGTTTGGACCCCATAGGAAACACAGTAGAGTAGAAGAGTGCTCTTTTCTCTAAAGCAGAGTTTGTTTTTGTAAGGCGAGCTAGCATTTGTTTCCCAGTCCTAAATGGAGTGGAATCACATGCAGTTTCTGGTCCTACGAGCAAGAGTTGTTTTCTGGTAAGGAAAGTCACTATTGTGCTCCCATTGCCATACACAGTGCAAATAGCCCTCCCGTCTGTTCCCAGCAAGTACAGTGTATTGGCCTGAAGAGGAGCTACTGTTCTTCTCAGTTTCCTAAGCAGAGTTGAACTAGATATGGTCCGTGTGTGTAGGAAGCACAGTTCTTTTGTTCTGAGCAAGCTCACTGTTCTGGCCCTATAGGAAACACAGTAGAGTAGAAGAGTGCTCTTTTCTCAAAAGCAGAGTGTGTTTCTTGTAAGGCGAGCTAGCGTTTGCTTCCCAGTCCTAAATGGAGTGGAATCACATGCAGTTTCTGGTCCTACGAGCAAGAGTTGTTTTCTGGTAAGGAAAGTTACTATTGCGCTCCCATTGCCATACACAGTGCAAATAGCACTCGCGTCTGTTCCCAGCAAGTACAGTGTATCGGACTGAAGAGGATCTACTGTTCTTGTCAGTTTCCTAAGCAGAGTTGAACTAGATATGGCCCGTGTGTAGGAAGCACAGTTCTTTTGTTCTGAGCAAGCTCACTGTTCTGGCCCCATAAGAAACACAGTAGAGTAGAAGAGTGCTCTTTTCTCTAAAGCAGAGTGTGTTTCTTGTAAGGCGAGCTAGCGTTTGTTTCCCAGTCCTAAATGGAGTTGAGTCACATGCAGTTTCTGGTCCTACGAGCAAGAGTTGTTTTCTGGTAAGACGAGTCACTATTGTGCTCCATTTGCCATACACAGTGCAAATAGCACTCGTGTCTGTTCCCAGCAAGTACAGTGTATTGGACTGAAGAGGAGCTACTGTTCTTGTCAGTTTCCTAAGCAGAGTTGAACTAGATATGGCCCGTGTGTGTAGGAAGCACAGTTCTTTTGTTCTGAGCAAGCTCACTGTTCGGACCCCATAGGAAGCACAGTAGAGTAGAAGCGTGCTCTTTTCTCAAAAGCAGAGTGTGTTTTTGTAAGGCGAGCTAGCGTTTGTTTCCTAGTTAAATGGAGTTGAATCACATGCAGTTTCTGGTCCTACGACCAAGAGTTTTTTTCTGGTAAAGAAAGTCACTATTGTGCTCCCATTGCCATACACAGTGCAAATAGCACTCGCGTCTGTTCCCAGCAAGTACAGTGTATCGGACTGAAGAGGAGCTACTGTTCTTGTCAGTTTCCTAAGCAGAGTTGAACTAGATATGGCCCGTGTATAGGAAGCACAGTTCTTTTGTTCTGAGCAAGCTCACTGTTCTGGCCCTCAGGAAAAACAGTAGAGTAGAAGAGTGCTCTTTTCTCTAAAGCAGAGTGTGTTTCTTGTAAGGTGAGCTAGCGTTTTTTTCCCAGTCCTAAATGGAGTTGAATCACATGCAGTTTGTGGTCCTAGGAGCAAGAGTTGTTTTATGGTAAGAAGAGTCACTATTGCTCTGCCATTGCCATACACAGGACAAATAGCACTGGCGTCTGTTCCCAGGAAATACAGTGTATTGGACTGAATAGGAGCTACTGTTCTTGTCAGTATCCTAAGCAGAGTTGAACTAGATATGGTCCGTGTGTGTAGGAAGCACAGTTCTTTTGTTCTGAGCAAGCTCACTGTTTGGACCCCATTGGAAACACAGTAGAGTAGAAGAGTGCTCTTTTCTCTAAAGGAGAGTGTGTTTCTTGTAAGGCGAGCTAGCATTTGTTTCCCAGTCCTAAATGGAGTGGAATCACATGCAGTTTCTGGTCCTATGAGCAAGAGTTGTTTTCTGGTAAGGAAAGTCACTATTGTGCTCCCATTGCCATACAGAGTGCAAATCGCACATGCATCTGTTCCCAGCAAGTACAGTGTATTGGACTGAAGAGGAGCTACTGTTCTTGTCAGTTTCCTAAGCAGAATTGAACTAGATATGGCCGTGTGTGTAGGAAGCACAGTTCTTTTGTTCTTAGCAAGCTCACTGTTTGGACCCTATAGGAAACACAGTAGAGTAGAAGAGTGCTCTTTTCTCAAAATCATAGTGTGTTTCTTGTAAGGCGAGCTAACGTTTGTTTCCCAGTCTTAAATGGAGTTGAATCACATGCAGTTTCTGGTCCTACGAGCAAGAGTTGTTTTCTGGTAAGGAAAGACACTATTGTGCTCCCATTGCCATACACAGTTCAAATAGCACTCGCGTCTGTTCACAGCAAGTACAGTGTATCGGACTGAAGAGGAGCAACTGTTCTTGTCAGTTTCCTAAGCAGAGTTGAACTAGATATGGCCCGTGTGTGTAGGAAGCACATTTCTTATGTTCTGAGCAAGCTCACTCTTCTGGCACTATAGGAAACACAGTAGAGTTGAAGAGTGCTCTTTTCTCAAAAGCAGAGTGTGTTTCTTGTAAAGCGAGCTTGAGTTTGTTTCCCAGTACTAAATGGAGTTGTATCACATGCAGTTTCTGGTCCTACGAGCAAGAGTTGTTTTATGGTAAGAAGAGTCACTATTGCGCTGCCATTGCCATACACAGGACAAATAGCCCTGGCGTCTGTTCCCAGCAAGTACAGTGTATTGGACTGAAGAGGATCTACTGTTCTTGTCAGGTTCCTATGCAGAATTGAACTAGATATGGCCGTGTCTGTAGGAAGCACAGTTTTTTTGTTCTGAGCAAGCTCACTGTTCAGAACACATAGGAAACACAGTAGAGTAGTAGTGTGCTCTTTTCTCAAAAGCAGAGTGTGTTTCATGGATGTCGAGCTAGCGTTTGTTTCCCAGTCCTAAATGAGGTTGAGTCACATGCAGTTTTTTGTCCTACGAGCAAGAGTTGTTTTCTGGTATGACAAGTCACTATAGTGCTCCAATTGCCATACACAGTGCAAATAGCACTCGCGTATGTTCCCCGCAAGTACAGTGTATTGGACTGAAGAGGAGCTACTGTTCTTGTCAGTTTCCTAAGCAGAGTTGAACTAGATATGGCCTGTGTGTGTAGGAAGCACATTTCTTTTGTTCTGAGCAAGCTCACTGTTCTGGCCCAATAGGAAACACAGAGGAGTAGAAGAGTGCTCTTTTCTCTAAAGCAGAGTGTGTTTATTGTAAGCTGAGCTAGCTTTTGTTTCCCAGTCCTAAATGGAGTTGAATCACCTGCAGTTTCTGGTCCTACGAGCAAGAGTTGTTTTCTGGTAAGACAAGTCACTATTGGGCTCCAATTGCCATACACAGTGCAAATAGCACTTGTGTCTGTTCCCCACAAGTACAGTGTATTGGACAGAAGAGGATCTAGTGTTCTTGTCAGTTTCCTAAGCAGAGTTGAACTAGATATGGCCCGTGTGTGTAGAAAGCACAGTTCTTTTGTTCTGAGCAAGCTCACTGTTCGGACCCCATAGGAAGCACAGTAGAGTAGAAGAGTGCTCTTTTCTCAAAAGCAGAATGTGTTTCATGTAAGGCAACCTAGCATTTGTTTTCCAGTCCTAAATGGAGTTGAATCACATGCAGTTTCTGGTCCTACGAGCAAGACTTGTTTTCTGGTAAGGAAAGTCATTATTGCGCTCCCATTGCCATACACAGTGCAAATAGTACTCGCGTCCATTCCCAGCAAGTACAGTGTATTAGACTGAAGAGGATCTACTGTTCTTGTCAGGTTCCTAAGCAGAATTGAACTAGATATGGCCGTGTGTGTAGGAAGCACAGTTCTTATGTTCTGAGCAAGTTCACTCTTCTGGCCCTGTAGGAAACACAGTAGAGTAGAAGAGTGCTCTTTTCTCAAAAGCAGAGTGTGTTTTTGTAAGGCGAGCTAGCGTTTATTTCCTAGTCCTAAATGGAGTTGAATCACATGCAGTTTCTTTTCCTATGAACAAGAGTTGTTTTCTGGTAAGGAAAGTCACTATTGCGCTCCCATTACCCTTCACAAGGCAAATAGCACTCGCGTCTTTTCCCAGCAAGTACAGTGTATTGGACTGAATAGGAGCTACTCTTCTTGTCAGTTTACTAAGCAGAGTTGAACTAGATATGGTCCGTGTGTGTAGGAAGCACAGTTCTTTTGTTCCGAGCAAGCTCACTCTTCTGGCCCTATAGGAAACACAGTAGAGTAGAAGAGTGCTCTTTTCTCAAAAGCAGAGTGTGTTTCTTGTAAAGCGAGCTAGAGTTTGTTTCCCAGTCCTAAATGGAGTTGAATCACATGCAGTTTCTGGTCCTACGAGCAAGAGTTGTTTTCTGGTAAGAAGAGTCACTATTGCGCTTCCATTGCCATACACAGGACAAATAGCACTGGCGTCTGTTCCCAGCAAGTACAGTGTATTGGACTGAAGAGGATATACTGTTCTTGTCAGGTTCCTAAGCAGACTTGAACTAGATATGGCCGTGTGAGTAGGAAGTATAGTTTTTTTGTTCTGAGCAAGCTCACTGTTCGGAACACATAGGAAACACAGTAGAGTAGAAGAGTGCTCTTTTCTCAAAAGCAGAGTGTGTTTCATGTAAGGCGAGCTAGCGTTTGTTTCCCAGTCCTAAATGGAGTTGTGTCACATGCAGTTTTTTGTGCTACGAGCAAGAGTTGTTTTCTGGTAAGACAAGTCACTATTGTGCTCCAATGCCATACACAGTGCAAATAGCACTCGCGTCTGTTCCCCGCAAGTACAGTGTATTGGCCTGCAGAGGAGCTACTGTTCTTGATGGTTTCCTAAGCAGAGTTGAACTAGATATGGCCCGTGTGTGTAGGAAGCACAGTTCTTTTGTTCTGAGCAAGCTCACTGTTCGGACCCGATAGGAAACACAATAGAGTAGAAGAGTGCTCTTTTCTCAAATGCAGAGTGTGTTTCATGTAAGCCAAGCTAGCTTTTGTTTCCCAGTCCTAAATGGAGTTGAATCAAATGCAGTTTCTGGTCCTACGAGCAAGAGTTGTTTTCTGGTAAGAAGAGTCACTATTGCGCTGCCATTGCCATACACAGGACTACTAGCACTGGCGTCTGTTCCCAGCAAGTACAGTGTATTGGACTGTAGAGGATCTACTGTTCTTGTCAGATTCCTAAGCAGAATTGAACTAGATATGGCCGTGTGTGTAGGAAGCACAGTTCTTTTGTTCTGAGCAAGCTCACTTTTCGGAACACATAGGAAAAACAGTAGAGTAGAAGTGTGCTCTTTTCTCAAAAGCAGAGTGTGTTTTTGTAAGGCAAGCTAGCGTTTGTTTCCTAGTAATAAATGGAGTTGAATCACATGCAATTTTTGGTCCTACCAGCAAGAGTTGTTTTTTGGTAAGGAAAGTCACTATTGCGCTCCCATTGCCCTTTACAAGGCAAATAGCACTCGCGTCTTTTCCCAGCAAGTACAGTGTATTGGACTGAATAGGAGCTACTGTTCTTGTCAGTTTTCTAAGCAGAATTGAACTAGATATGGTCCGTGCGTGTAGGAAGCACAGTTCTTTTGTTCTGAGCAAGCTCACTGTTTGGACCCCATAGGAAACACAGTAGAGTAGAAGAGTGCTCTTTTCTCAAAAGCAGAGTGTGTTTCATGTAAGGCGAGCTAGCATTTGTTTCCCAGTCCTAAATGGAGTTGATCCTATGCAGTTTCTGGACCTACGATCAAGACTTGTTTTCTAGTAAGGAAAGTCACTATTGCGCTCCCATTGCCATACACAGTGCAAATAGCACTCGCGTCTGTTCCCAGCAAGTACAGTGTATCGGACTGAAGAGGAGCTACTGTTCTTGTCAGTTTCCTAAGCAGAGTTGAACTAGTTATGGCCCGTGTGTAGGAAGCACAATTCTTTTGTTCTGAGCAAGCTCACTGTTCTGGCCCTATAGGAAACACAGTAGAGAGGAAGAGTGCTCTTTTCTCTAAAGCAGAGTGTGTTTCTTGGAAGGCGAGCTAGCGTTTGTTTCCCAGTCCTAAAAGGAGTTGAATCACATGCAGTTTCTAGTCCTACGAGCAAGAGTTGTTTTCTGGTAAGAAGAGTCACTATTGCGCTGCCATTGCCGTACATAGGACAAATAGCACTGGCGTCTGTTCCAAGCAAGTACAGTGTATTGTACTGAAGAGGATCTACTGTTCTTGTCAGGATCCTAAGCAGAATTGAACTAGATATGGCCGTGTGTGTAGGAAGCACAGTTCATTTGTTCTGAGCAAGCTCACTGTTCGGACACCATAGGAAACACAGTAGAGTAGAAGAGTGCTCTTTTCTCTAAAGCAGAGTGTGTTTCTTCTAAGACGAGCTAGCGTTTGTTTCCCAGTCCTAAATGGAGTTGAATCACATGCAGTTTCTGGTCCTACGAGCAAGAGTTGTTTTCTGGTAAGGAAAGTCACTATTGTGCTCCCCTTGCCATACATAGTGCAAATAGCTCTCTCGTCTGTTCCCAGCAAGTACAGTGTATCGGACTGAAGAGGAGCTACTGTTCTTGTTGGTTTCCTAAGCAGAGTTGAACTAGATATTGTCCGTGTGTGTAGGAAGCACAGTTCTTTTGTTCTGAGCAAGCTCACTGTTTGGACCCGATAGGAAACACAATAGAGTAGAAGAGTGCTCTTTTCTCAAATGCAGAGTGTGTTTCATGTAAGGCGAGCTAGCATTTGTTTCCCAGTCCTAAATGGAGTTGAATCACATGCAGTATCTGGTCCTACGAGCAAGAGTTGTTTTCTGGTAAGAAGAGTCACTATTGCGCTGCCATTGCCATACACAGGACTAATAGCACTGGTGTCTGTTCCCAGCAAGTACAGTGTATTGGACTGTAGAGGATCTACTGTTCTTGTCAGGTTCCTAAGCAGAATTGAACTAGATATGGCCGTGTGTGTAGGAAGCACAGTTCTTTTGTTCTGAGCAAGCTCACTTTTCGGAACACATAGGAAACACAGTAGAGTAGAAGAGTGCTCTTTTCTCAAAAGCAGAGTGTGTTTTTGTAAGGCGAGCTAGCATTTGTTTCCTAGTCCTAAATGGAGTTGAATCACATGCAGTTTCTGGTCCTATGAACAAGAGTTGTTTTCTGGTAAGGAAAGTCACTATTGCGCTCCCATTGCCCTTTACTAGGCAAATAACACTCGCGTCTTTTCCCAGCAAGTACAGTGTATTGGAGTGAATAGGAGCTACTGTTCTTGTCAGTTTTCTAAGCAGAATTGAACTAGATATGGTCCGTGCGTGTAGGAAGCACAGTTCTTTTGTTCTGAGCAAGCTCACTGTTTGGACCCCATAGGAAACACAGTAGAGTAGAAGAGTGCTCTTTTCTCAAAAGCAGAGTGTGTTTCATGTAAGGCTAGCTATCATTTGTTTCCCAGTCCTAAATTGAGTTGATCATATGCAGTTTCTGGTCCTAAGATCAAGAGTTGTTTTCTGGTAAGGAAAGTCACTATTGCGCTCCCATTGCCATACACAGTGCAAATAGTACTCGCGTCTGTTCCCAGCTAATACAGTGTATCGGACTGAAGAGGAGCTACTGTTCTTGTCAGTTTCCTAAGCAGAGTTGAACTAGTTATCGCCCGTGTGTAGGAAGCACAGTTCTTTTGTTCTGAGCAAGCTCACTGTTCTGGCCTTTTGGAAACACAGTAGAGTGGAAGAGTGCTCTTTACTCTAAAGCAGAGTGTGTTTCTTGTAAGTCGAGCTAGCGTTTGTTTCCCAGACCTAAATGGAGTTGAATCACATGCAGTTTCTAGTCCTACGAGCAAGAGTTGTTTTCTGGTAAGAAGAGTCACTATTGCGCTGCCATTGCCATACATAGGACAAATAGCACTGGCGTCTGTTCCCAGCAAGTACAGTGTATTGTACTGAAGAGGATCTACTGTTCTTGTCAGGTTCCTAAGCAGAATTGAACTAGATATGGCCGTGTGTGTAGGAAGCACAGTTCTTTTGTTCTGAGCAAGCTCACTTTTCGGAACACATAGGTAAACACAGTATAGTAGAAGAGTGCTCTTTTCTCAAAAGCAGAGTGTGTTTTTGGAAGGCGAGCTAGCGTTTGTTTCCTAGTCCTAAATGGAGTTGAATCACATGCAGTTTCTGGTCCTATGAACAAGAGTTGTTTTCTGGTAAGGAAAGTCACTATTGCGCTCCCATTGCCCTTTACAAGGCAAATAGCACTCGCGTCTTTTCCCAGCAAGTACAGTGTATTGGACTGAATAGGAGCTACTGTTCTTGTCAGTTTACTAAGCAGAATTGAACTAGATATGGTCCGTGCGTGTAGGAAGCACAGTTCTTTTGTTCTGAGCAAGCTCACAGTTTAGACCCCATAGGAAACACAGTAGAGTAGAAGAGTGCTCTTTTCTCAAAAGCAGAGTGTGTTTCTTGGAAGTCGAGCTAGCATTTCTTTCTCAGTCCTAAATGGAGTTGAGTCACATGCAGTTTTTTGTCCTACGAGCAAGAGTTGTTTTCTGCTAAGTCAAGTCACTATTGTGCTCCAATTGCCATACACAGTGCAAATATCCCTCGCGTCTGTTCCCAGCAAGTACAGTGTATCGGACAGAAGAGGAGCTACTGTTCTTGTCAGTTTCCTAAGCAGAGTTGAACTAGTTATGGCCCGTGTGTAGGAAGCACAGTTCTTTTGTTCTGAGCAAGCTCACTGTTCTGGCCCTATATGAAACACAGTAGAGTAGAAGAGTGCTCTTTTCTCAAAAGCAGAGTGTGTTTCTTGTAAAGCGAGCTAGAGTTTGTTTCCCAGTCCTAAATGGGGTGGAATCACATGCAGTTTCTGGTCCTACGAGCAAGAGTTGTTTTCTGGTAAGAAGAGTTACTATTGTGCTGCCATTGCCATACACAGGACAAATAGCCCTGGCGTCTGTTCCCAGCAAGTACAGTGTATTGGACTGAAGAGGATCTACTCTTTTTGTCAGGTTCCTAAGCAGAGTTGAACTAGATATGGCCCATGTGTAGGAGGCACAGTTCTTTTGTTCTGAGCAAGCTCACTATTCTGGCCCTATAGAAAACACAGTAGAGTAGAAGAGTGCTCTTTTCTCAAAAGCAGAGTGTGTTTCATGTAAGGCGAGCTAGCATTTGTTTCCCAGTCCTAAATGGAGTTGAATCACACGAAGTTTCTGGTCTTACGAGCAAGAGTTGTTTTCTGGTAAGGAAAGTCACTATTGCGCTCCCATTGCCATACACAGTGCAAATAGCACTCCCGTCTGTTCCCAGCAAGTACAGTGTATCGGACTGAAGAGGAGCTACTGTTATTGTCAGTTTCTTAAGCACAGTTGAACTAGATATGGCCCGTGTGTAGGAAGCACAGTTCTTTTGTTCTGAGCAAGCTCACTGTTCTGGCCCTATAGGAAACACAATAGAGTAGAAGAGTGCTCTTTTCCCTAAAGCAGAGTGTGTTTATTGTAAGTCGAGCTAGCGTTTGTTTCCCAGTCCTAAATGGAGTTGAATCACATGCAGTTTCTAATCCTACGACCAAGGTTTGTTTTATGGTAAGAAGAGTCACTATTGCGCTGCCATTGCCATACACAGGACAAATAGCACTGGCGTCTGTTCCCAGCAAGTACAGTGTATTGGACTGAAGAGGATCTACTGTTCTTGTCCGGTTCCTAAGCAGAAGTGAACTAGATATGGCCGTGTGTGTAGGAAGCACAGTTCTTTTGTTCTGAGCAAGCTCACTGTTCAGACACCATATGAAACCCAGTAGAGTAGAAGAGTGCTCTTTTCTCAAAAGCAGAGTGTGTTTCATGTAAGGCGAGCTAGCATTTGTTTCCCAGTCCTAAATGGAGTTGAATCACATGCAGTTTCTGGTCCTACGAGCAAGAGTTGTTTTCTGGTAAGGAAAGTCACTATTGCGCTCCCATTGCCATACACAGTGCAAATAGCACTCGAGTCTGTTCCCAGCAAGTACAGTGTATCAGACTGAAGAGGAGCTACTGTTCTTGTTCAGTTTCCTAAGCAGAGTTGAAATAGTTATGGCCCCTGTGTTGGAAGCAAAGTTCTTTTGTTCTGAGCAAGCTCACTGTTCTGGCGCTATAGGAAACACAATAGAGTAGAAGAGTGCTCTTTTCCCTAAAGCAGAGTGTGTTTCTTTAAGGCGAGCTAGCATTTGTTTCCCAGTCCTAAATGGAGTTGAATCACATGCAGTTTCTAGTCCTACGAGCAAGAGTTGTTTTATGGTAAGAAGAGTCACTATTGCGCTCCCATTGCCCTACACAAGGCAAATAGCCCTCGCGTCTTTTCCCAGCAAGTACAGTGAATTGGATTGAATAGGAGCTACTGTTCTTGTCAGTTTACTAAGCAGAGTTGAACTAGATATGGCCCGTGTGTAGGAAGCACATTTCTTTTGTTCTGAGCAAGCTCACTGTTCTGGCCCTATAGGAAACACAATAGAGTAGAAGAGTGCTCTTTTCCCTAAAGCAGAGTGTGTTTCTTGTAAGTCGAGCTAGCGTTTGTATCCCAGTCCTAAATGGAGTTGAATCACATGCAGTTTCTAATCCTACGAGCAAGGGTTGTTTTATGGTAAGAAGAGTCACTATTGCGCTGCCATTGCCATACACAGGACAAATAGCACTGGCGTCTGTTCCCAGCAAGTACAGTGTATTGTACAGAAGAGGATCTACTGTTCTTGTCAGGTTCCTAAGCAGAATTGAACTAGATATGGCCGTGTGTGTAGGAAGCACAGTTCTAATGTTCTGAGCAAGTTCACTCTTCTGGCTCTATAGGAAACACAGTAGAGTAGAAGAGTGCTCTTTTCTCAAAAGCAGAGTGTGTTTCTTGGAAGTCGAGCTAGCGTTTGTTTCCTAGTCCTAAATGGAGTTGAGTCACATGCAGTTTTTTGTCCTACGAGCAAGAGTTGTTTTCTGGTAAGACAAGTCACTATTGTGCTCCAATTGCCGTACACAGTGCAAATACCACTCGCGTCTGTTTCCTGCAAGTACAGTGTATTGGAAGGAAGAGGAGCTATTGTTCTTGTCAGTTTCCTAAGCAGAGTTGAACTAGATATGGCCCATGTGTGTAGGAAGCACAGTTCTTTTGTTCTGAGCAAGCTCACTGTTCGGACCCCATAGGAAACACAGTAGAGTAGAAGAGTGCTCTTTTCTCAAAAGCAGAGTGTGTTTCTTGTAAGGCGAGCTAGCATTTGTTTCCCAGTCCTAAATGGAGTTGAATCACATGCAGTTTCTGCTCCTACGATCAAGAGTTGTTTTCTGGTAAGGAAAGTCACTATTGCGCTCCCATTGCCATACACAGTGCAAATAGCACTCGCGTCTGTTCCCAGCAAGTACAGTGTATCGGACTGAAGAGGAGCTACTGTTCTTTTCAGTTTTCTAAGCAGAGTTGAACTAGTTATGGCCCATGTGTAGGAAGCACAGTTCTTTTGTTCTGAGCAAGCTCACTGTTCTGGCCCTATAGGAAACACAATAGAGTAGAAGAGTGCTCTTTTCCCTAAAGTAGAGTGTGTTTCTTGTAAGTCGAGCTAGCGTTTGTTTCCCAGTCCTAAATGGAGTTGAATCACATGCAGTTTCTAATCCTACGAGCAAGGGTTGTTTTATGGTAAGAAGAGTCACTATTGCGCTGCCATTGCCATACACAGGACAAATAGCACTGGCGTCTGTTCCCAGCAAGTACAGTGTATTGTATAGAAGAGGATCTACTGTTCTTGTCAGGTTCCTAAGCAGAATTGAACTAGATATTGCCGTGTGTGTAGGAAGCACAGTTCTAATGTTCTGAGCAAGTTCACTCTTCTGGCTCTATAGGAAACACAGTAGAGTAGAAGAGTGCTCTTTTCTCAAAAGCAGAGTGTGTTTCTTGGAAGTCGAGCTAGCGTTTGTTTCCTAGTCCTAAATGGAGTTGAGTCACATGCAGTTTTTTGTCCTACGAGCAAGAGTTGTTTTCTGGTAAGACAGGTCACTATTGTGCTCCAATTGCCATACACAGTGCAAATAGGACTCGAGTCTGTTCCCTGCAAGTACAGTATATTGGAAGGAAGAGGAGCTATTGTTCTTGTCAGTTTCCTAAGCAGAAGTGAACTAGATATGGCCGTGTGTGTAGGAAGCACAGTTCTTTTCTTCTGAGCAAGCTCACTTTTCGGACCAATTAGGAAACACAGTAGAGTAGAAGAGTGCTCTTTTCTCAAAAGCAGAGTGTGTTTCTTGTAAGTCGAGCTAGTGTTTGTTTCCCAGTCCTAAATGGAGTTGAGTCACATGCAGTTTTTTGTCCTACTAGCATGAGTTTTTTTCTGGTAAGACGAGTCACTATTGTGCTCCAATGCCATATACAGTGCAAATAGCACTCGCGTCTGTTCCCCGCAAGTACAGTGTATCTGACTGAAGAGAAGCTACTGTTCTTGTTTGTTTCCTAAGCAGAGTTGAACTAGATATGGCCGTGTGTGTAGAAAGCACAGTTCTTTTGTTCTGAGC
This sequence comes from Peromyscus eremicus, assembly GCF_949786415.1. Lineage (NCBI taxonomy): Eukaryota > Metazoa > Chordata > Mammalia > Rodentia > Cricetidae > Peromyscus > Peromyscus eremicus. The sequence continues at coordinate 29,898 of NW_026734675.1, read as the reverse complement.
AAGCTCACTGTTCGGACCCCATAGGAAACAGAGTAGAGTAGAAGAGTGCTCTTTTCTCAAAAGCAGAGTGTGTTTCTTGTAAGGCGAGCTAGCATTTGTTTCCCAGTCCTAAATGGAGTTGAATCACATGCAGTTTCTGGTCCTACAAGCAAGAGTTGTTTTCTGGTAAGGAAAGTCACTATTTCGCTCCCATTGCCATACACAGTGCAAATAGCACTCGCGTCTGTTCCCAGCAAGTACAGTGTATCGGACTGAAGAGAAGCTACTGTTCTTGTCAGTTTTCTAAGCAGAGTTGAACTAGTTATGGCCCGTGTGTAGGAAGCACAGTTCTTTTGTTCTGAGCAAGCTCACTGTTCCCGCCTTATAGGAAACACAATAGAGTAGAAGAGTGCTCTTTTCCCTAAAGCAGAGTGTGTTTCTTGTAAGTCGAGCTAGCGTTTGTTTCCCAGTCCTAAATGGAGTTGAATCACATGCAGTTTCTGGTCCTACAAGCAAGAGTTGTTTTCTGGTAAGAAGAGTCACTATTGCCCTGCCATTGCCATACACAGGACAAATAGCACTGGCGTCTGTTCCCAGCTAGTACAGTGTATTGGACTGAAGAGGATCTACTGTTCTTGTCAGGTTCCTAAGCATAATTGAACTAGATATGGCCATGTGTGTAGGAAGCACAGTTCTTTTGTTCTGAGCAAGCTCACTGTTCGGACCCCATAGGAAACACAGTAGAGTAGAAGAGTGCTCTTTTCTCAAAAGCAAAGTGTGTTTCTTGTAGTCGAGCTAGCGTTTGTTTCCCAGTCCTCAATGGAGTTGAGTCACTTGCAGTTTTTTGTCCTATGAGCAAGAGTTGTTTTCTGGTAAGACAAGTCACTATTGTGCTCCAATGCCATACACAGTGCAAATAGCCCTCGCGTCTGTTCCCCGCAAGTACAGTGTATCGGACTGAAGAGGAGCTACTGTTCTTGTTTGTTTCCTAAGCAGAGTTGAACTAGATATGGCCCGTGTGTGTAGAAAGCACAGTTCTTTTGTTCTGAGCAAGCTCACTGTTCGGACCCCATAGGAAACACAGTAGAGTAGAAGAGTGCTCTTTTCTCAAAAGCAGAGTGTGTTTCTTGTAAGGCGAGCTAGCATTTGTTTCCCAGTCCTAAATGGAGTTGAATCACATGCAGTTTCTGGTCCTACGAGCAAGAGTTGTTTTCTGGTAAGGAAAATCACTATTGTGCTCCCATTGCCATACACAGTGCAAATAGCACTCGCGTCTGTTCCCAGCAAGTACAGTGTATCGGACTGAAGAGGAGCTCCTGTTCTTGTCAGTTTCCTAAGCAGAGTTGAACTAATTATGGCCGGTGTGTAGGAAGCACAGTTCTTTTGTTCTGATCAAGCTCACTCTTCTGGCCTTATAGGAAACACAATAGAGTAGAAGAGTGCTCTTTTCCCTAAAGCAGAGTGTGTTTCTTGTAAGTCGAGTTAGCGTTTGTATCCCAGTCCTAAATGGAGTTGAATCACATGCAGTTTCTAATCCTACGAGCAAGGGTTGTTTTATGGTAAGAAGAGTCACTATTGCGCTGCCATTGCCATACACAGGACAAATAGCACTGGCGTCTGTTCCCAGCAAGTACAGTGTATTGTACAGAAGAGGATCTACTGTTCTTGTCAGGTTCCTAAGCAGAATTGAACTAGATATGGCCGTGTGTGTAGGAAGCACAGTTCTAATGTTCTGAGCAAGTTCACTCTTCTGGCTCTATAGGAAACACAGTAGAGTAGAAGAGTGCTCTTTTCTCAAAAGCAGAGTGTGTTTCTTGGAAGTCGAGCTAGCGTTTGTTTCCTAGTCCTAAATGGAGTTGAGTCACATGCAGTTTTTTGTCCTACGAGCAAGAGTTGTTTTCTGGTAAGACAAGTCACTATTGTGCTCCAATTGCCGTACACAGTGCAAATACCACTCGCGTCTGTTTCCTGCAAGTACAGTGTATTGGAAGGAAGAGGAGCTATTGTTCTTGTCAGTTTCCTAAGCAGAGTTGAACTAGATATGGCCCGTGTGTGTAGGAAGCACAGTTCTTTTGTTCTGAGCAAGCTCACTGTTCGGACCCCATAGGAAACACAGTAGAGTAGAAGAGTGCTCTTTTCTCAAAAGCAGAGTGTGTTTCTTGTAAGGCGAGCTAGCATTTGTTTCCCAGTCCTAAATGGAGTTGAATCACATGCAGTTTCTGGTCCTACGAGCAAGAGTTGTTTTCTGGTAAGGAAAGTCACTATTGCGCTCCCATTGCCATACACAGTGCAAATAGCACTCGCGTCTGTTCCCAGCAAGTACAGTGTATCGGACTGAAGAGGAGCTACTGTTCTTTTCAGTTTTCTAAGCAGAGTTGAACTAGTTATGGCCCGTGTGTAGGAAGCACAGTTCTTTTGTTCTGAGCAAGCTCACTGTTCTGGCGCTATAGGAAACACAATAGAGTAGAAGAGTGCTCTTTTCCCTAAAGTAGAGTGTGTTTCTTGTAAGTCGAGCTAGCGTTTGTTTCCCAGTCCTAAATGGAGTTGAATCACATGCAGTTTCTAATCCTATGAGCAAGGGTTGTTTTATGGTAAGAAGAGTCACTATTGTGCTGCCATTGCCATACACAGGACAAATAGCACTGGCGTCTGTTCCCAGCAAGTACAGTGTATTGTATAGAAGAGGATCTACTGTTCTTGTCAGGTTCCTAAGCAGAATTGAACTAGATATTGCCGTGTGTGTAGGAAGCACAGTTCTAATGTTCTGAGCAAGTTCACTCTTCTGGCTCTATAGGCAACACAGTAGAGTAGAAGAGTGCTCTTTTCTCAAAAGCAGAGTGTGTTTCTTGGAAGTCGAGCTAGCGTTTGTTTCCTAGTCCTAAATGGAGTTGAGTCACATACAGTTTTTTGTCCTACGAGCAAGAGTTGTTTTCTGGTAAGACAGGTCACTATTGTGCTCCAATTGCCATACACAGGACAAATAGCACTGGCGTCTGTTCCCAGCAAGTACAGTGTATTGTATAGAAGAGGATCTACTGTTCTTGTCAGTTTCCTAAGCAGACTTGAACTAGATATGGCCGTGTGAGTAGGAAGCACAGTTTTTTTGTTCTGAGCAAGCTCACTGTTCGGAACACATAGGAAACACAGTAGAGTAGAAGAGTGCTCTTTTCTCAAAAGCAGAGTGTGTTTCTTGGAAGTCGAGCTAGCGTTTGTTTCCCAGTCCTAAATGGAGTTGAGTCACATGCAGTTTTTTGTCCTACGAGCAAGAGTTGTTTTCTGGTAAGACATGTCACTATTGTGCTCCAATTGCCATACACAGTGCAAATAGCACTCGCGTCTTTTCCCAGCAAGTACAGTGTATTGGACTGAATAGGAGCTACTGTTCTTGTCAGTTTCCTAAGCAGAGTTTAACTAGATATGGTCCGTGTGTGTAGGAAGCACAGTTCTTTTGTTCTGAGCAAGTTCACTGTTTAGACCCCATAGGAAACACAGTAGAGAAGAAGAGTGCTCTTTTCTCAAAAGCAGAGTGTGTTTCTTGTAAGGCGAGGTAGCATTTGTTTCCCAGTCCTAAATGGTGTTGAATCACATGCAGTTTCTGGTCCTAAGACCAAGAGTTGTTTTCTGGTAAGGAAAGTCACTGTTGTGCTCCCATTGCAATACACAGTGCAAATAGCACTCGCGTCTGTTCCCAGCAAGTACAGTGTATTGGACTGAAGAGGAGCTACTGTTCTTGTCAGTTTCTTAAGCAGAGTTGAACTAGATATGGCCCGTGTGTAGGAAGCACAGTTCTTTTTTTCTGAGCAAGCTCACTGTTCTGGCCCTATAGGAAACACAGTAGAGTAGAAGAGTGCTCTTTTCTCTAAAGCAGAGTGTGTTTCTTGTAAGGCGAGCTAGCGTTTGTTTCCCAGACCTAAATGGAGTTGAATCACATGCAATTTCTTGTCCTAAGAGCAAGAGTTGTTTTATGGTAAGAAGAGTCACTATTGCGCTGCCATTGCCATAAACAGTACAAATAGCACTGGCGTCTGTTCCCAGCAAGTACAGTGTATTGGACTGAAGAGGATCTACTGTTTTTGTCAGGTTCCTAAGCAGAATTGAACTAGATATGGCCGTGTGTGTAGGAAGCACAGTTCTTATGTTCTGAGCAAGCTCACTGTTCTGGCCTTATAGGAAACACAGTAGAGTAGAAGAGTGCTCTTTTCTCAAAAGCAGAGTGTGTTTTTGTAAGGCGAACTAGCGTTTGTTTCCTAGTACTAAATGGCGTTGAATCACATGCAGTTTCTGGTCCTACGAACAAGAGTTTTTTTCTGGTAAGGAAAGTCACTATTGTGCTCCCATTGCCCTACACAAGGCAGTTAGCACTCGCGTCTTTTCCCAGCAAGTACAGTGTATTGGACTGAATAGGAGCTACTCTTCTTGTCAGTTTACTAAGCAGAGTTGAACTAGATATGGTCCGTGTTTGTAGGAAGCACAGTTCTTTTGTTCTGAGCAAGCTCACTGCTTGGACCCCATAGGAAACACAGTAGAATAGAAGAGTGCTTTTTTCTCTAAAGCAGAGTGTGTTTCTTGTAAGGCGAGCTACCGTTTGTTTCCCAGTCCTAAATGGAGTGGAATCACATGCAGTTTCTGGTCCTACGAGCAAGAGTTGTTTTCTGGTAAGGAAAGTCACCATTGTGCTCCCATTGCCATACACAGTGCAATAGCCCTCCCATCTGTTCCCAGCAATTACAGTGTATTGGACTGAAGAGGAGCAACTGTTCTTCTCAGTTTCCTAAGCAGAGTTGAACTAGATATGGCCAGTGTGTGTAGGAAGCACAGTTCTTTTTTTCTGAGCAAGCTCACTGTTCTGGCCCTATAGGAAACACAGTAGAGTAGAAGAGTGCTCTTTTCTCAAAAGCAAAGTGTGTTTCTTGTAAAGCGAGCTAGAGTTTGTTTCCCAGTCCTAAATGGAGTTTAATCACATGCAGTTTCTGGTCCTACGAGCAAGAGTTGTTTTCTGGTAAGGAAAGTCACTATTGCACTCCCATTGCCATACACAGGACAAATAGCACTGGCGTCTGTTCCCAGCAAGTACAGTGTATTGGATTGAAGAGGATATACTGTTTTGTCAGGTTCCTAAGCAGACTTGAACTAGATATGGCCGTGTGTGTAGGAAGCACAGTTTTTTTGTTCTGAGCAAGCTCACTTTTCGGAACACATAGGAAACACAGTAGAGTAGAAGAGTGCTCTTTTCTCAAAAGCAGAGTGTGTTTCTTGGAAGTCGAGCTAGCGTTTGTTTCCCAGTCCTAAATGGAGTTGAGTCACATGCAGTTTTTTTTCCTAGGAGCAAGAGTTGTTTTTTGGTAAGACAAGTCACTATTGTGCTCCAATGCCATACACAGTGCAAATAGCACTCGCGTCTGTTCCCCGCAAGTACAGTGTATTGGAGTGAAGAGGAGCTACTGTTCTTGTTTGTTTCCTAAGCAGAGTTGAACTACATATGGCCCGTGTGTGGAGAAAGCACAGTTCTTTGTTCTGAGCAAGCTCACAGTTTGGAACCCATAGGAAACACAGTAGAGTAGAAGAGTGCTCTTTTCTCTAAAGCAGAGTGTGTTTATTGTAACGCAAGCTATCGTTTGTTTACCAGTCCTAAATGGAGTTGAATCACATGCAGTTTCTGGTCCTAAGAGCAAGAGTATTTTCTGCTAAGGAAAGTCACTATTGCGCTACCCTTGTCATACATAGTGCCAATAGCTCTCACGTCTGTTCCCAGCAAGTACATTGTATCGGACTGAAGAGGAGCTACTGTTCTTGTCAGTTTCCTAAGCAGAGTTGAACTAGATATGGCCCGTGTGTGTAGGAAGCACAGTTCTTTTGTTCTGAGCAAGCTCACTGTTTGGACCCCATAGGAAACACAGTAGAGTAGAAGAGTGCTCTTTTCTCTAAAGCAGAGTGTGTTTCTTGTAAGGCGAGCTAGCGTTTGATTCCCAGTCCTAAATGGATTGGAATCACATGCAGTTTCTGGTCCTACGAGCAAGAGTTGTTTTCTGGTAAGGAAAGTCACTATTGCGCTCCCATTGCCATACACAGTGCAAATAACCCTCCCGTCTGTTCCCAGCAATTACAGTGTATGGGACTGAAAAGGAGCTACTGTTCTTCTCAGTTTCCTAAGCAGAGTTGAACTAGATGTGGCCCGTGTGTGTAGGAAGTACAGTTCTTTTTTTCTGACCAAGCTCACTCTTCTGACCCTATAGGAAACACAGTAGAGTAGAAGAGTGCTCTTTTCTCAAAAGCAGAGTGTGTTTCTTGTAAAGCGAGCTAGAGTTTGTTTCCCAGTCCTAAATGGAGTGGAATCACATGCAGTTTCTGGTCCTACGAGCAAGAGTTGTTTTCTGGTAAGAAGAGTCACTATTGCACTGCCATTGCCATACACGGGACAAATAGCATTGGCGTCTGTTCCCAGCAAGTACAGTGTATTGGAGTGAAGAGGAGCTACTGTTCTTGTTTGTTTCCTAAGCAGAGTTGAACTAGATATGGCCGTGTGTGTAGGAAGCACAGTTCTTTTCTTCTGAGCAAGCTCACTGTTTAGACCCCATAGGAAACACAGTAGAGTAGAAGAGTGCTCTTTTCTCAAAAGCAGAGTGTGTTTCTTGTAAGGCGAGCTAGCATTTGTTTCCCAGTCCTAAATGGTGTTGAATTACATGCAGTTTCTGGTCCTACGACCAAGAGTTGTTTTCTGGTAAGGAAAGTCACTGTTGCGCTCCCATTGCAATACACAGTGCAAATAGCACTCGCGTCTGTTCCCAGCAAGTACAGTGTATCGGACTGAAGAGGAGCTACTGTTCTTTTCAGTTTCTTAAACAGAGTTGAACTAGATATGGCCCGCGTGTAGGAAGCACAACTTTTGTTCTGAGCAAGCTCACAGTTCTGGCCCTATAGGATACACAGTAGAGTAGAAGAGTGCTCTTTTCTCTAAAGCAGAGTGTGTTTCTTGTAAGGCGAGCTAGCGTTTGTTTTCCAGACCTAAATGGAGTTGAATCACATGCAATTTCTTGTCCTAAGAGCAAGAGTTGTTTTATGGTAAGAAGAGTCACTATTGCGCTGCCATTGCCATACACAGTACAAATAGCACTGGCGTCTGTTCCCAGCAAGTACAGTGTATTGGACTGAAGAGGATCTACTGTTCTTGTCAGGTTCCTAAGCAGAATTGAACTAGATATGGCCGTGTGTGTAGGAAGCACAGTTCTTTTCTTCTGAGCAAGCTCACTGTTCGGACAGCATAGGAAATACAGTAGAGTAGAAGAGTGCTCTTTTCTCAAAAGCAGAGTGTGTTTTTTGTAAGGCGAGCTAGCGTTTGTTTCCCAGTCCTAAATGGATTTGAATCACATGCAGTTTATGGTTCTAAGAGCAAGAGTTGTTTTCTGGTAAGGAAAGTCACTATTGCGCTCCCCTTGTTATACATAGTGCAAATAGCTCTCACGACTGTTCCGAGCAAGTACAGTGTACCGGACTGAAGAGGAGCTACTGTTCTTGTCAGTTTCCTAAGCAGAGTTGAACTAGATATGGCCCGTGTGTGTAGGAAGCACCATTCTTATGTTCTGAGCAAGCTCACTGTTCTGGCCTTATAGGAAACACAGTAGAGTAAAAGAGTGCTCTTTTCTCAAAAGCAGAGTGTGTTTTTGTAAGGCGAGCTAGCGTTTGTTTCCTAGTCCTAAATGGAGTTGAATCACATGCAGTTTCTGGTCTTATGAACAAGAGTTTTTTTTCTGGTAAGGAAAGTCACTATTGTGCTCCCATTGCCCTACACAAGGCAAATAGCACTCGCGCCTTTTCCCAGCAAGTACAGTGTATTGGACTGAATAGGAGCTACTGTTCTTGTCAGTTTCCTAAGCAGAGTTGAACTAGATATGGTCCGTGTGTGTAGGAAGCACAGTTCTTTTGTTCTGAGCAAGCTCACTGTTTGGACCCCATAGGAAACACAATAGAGTAGAAGAGTGCTCTTTTCTCAAAAGCAGAGTGTGTTTCTTGTAAGGCAAGCTAGCGTTTGTTTCCCAGTTCTAAATGGAGTTGAGTCACATGCAGTTTTTTGTCCTACGAGCAAGAGTTTTGTTCTGGTAAGACGAGTCACTATTGTGCTCCAATTTCCATTCACAGTGCAAATAGCCCTCCTGTCTGTTCCCTGCAAGTAAAGTGTATTGGACTGAAGAGGATCTACTGTTCTTGTCAGTTTCCTAAGCAGAGTTGAACTAGATATGGTCCGTGTGTGTAGGAAGCATAGTTCCTTTGTTCTGAACAAGCTCACTGTTTAAACCCCATAGGAAACACAGTAGAGTAGAAGAGTGCTCTTTTCTCTAAAGAAGAGTGTGTTTCTTGTAAGGCGAGCTACCGTTTGTTTCCCAGTCCTAAATGGAGTGGAATCACATGCAGTTTCTGCTCCTACGAGCAAGAGTTGTTTTCTGGTAAGGAAAGTCACCATTGTGCTCCCATTGCCATACACAGTGCAATAGCCCTCCCATCTGTTCCCAGCAATTACAGTGTATTGGACTGAAGAGGAGCTACTGTTCTTCTCAGTTTCCTAAGCAGAGTTGAACTAGATATGGCCAGTGTGTGTAGGAAGCACAGTTCTTTTTTTCTGAGCAAGCTTACTGTTCTGGCACTATAGGAAACACAGTAGAGTAGAAGAGTGCTCTTTTCTCAAAAGCAAAGTGTGTTTCTTGTAAAGCGAGCTAGAGTTTGTTTCCCAGTCCTAAATGGAGTTTAATCACATGCAGTTTCTGGTCCTACGAGCAAGAGTTGTTTTCTGGTAAGAAGAGTCACTATTGCGCTGCCATTGCCATACACAGGACAAATAGCACTTTCGTCTGTTCCCAGCAAGTACAGTGTGTTTGACTGAAGAGGATCTAATGTTCTTGTCAGGTTCCTAAGCAGAATGAACTAGATATGGCCGTGTGTGTAGGAAGCACAGTTCTTTGTTCTGAGCAAGCTCACTGTTCTGACCCCATAGGAAACACAGTAGAGTAGAAGAGTGCTCTTTTCTCAAAAGCAGAATGTGTTTCTTGTAAGGCGAGCTAGCGTTTGTTTCCCAGTCCTAAATGGAGTTGAGTCACATGCAGTTTTTTGTGTTATGAGCAAGAGTTGTTTTCTGGTAAGGAAAGTCACTATTGCGCTCCCCTTGCCATACATAGTGCAAATATGGCCCGTGTGTGTAGGAAGCACCGTTCTTATGTTCTGAGCAAGCTCACTGTTCTGGCCCTATAGGAAACACAGTAGAGTAGAAGAGTGCTCTTTTCTCAAATGCAGAGTGTGTTTTTGTAAGGCGAGCTAGCGTTTGTTTCCTAGTCCTAAATAAAGTTGAATCACATGCAGTTTCTGGTCCTACGAACAAGAGATTTTTTCTGGTAAGGAAAGTCACTATTGCGCTCCCATTGCTCTACACAAGGCAAATAGCACTCGCGTCTTTTCCCAGCAAGTACAGTGTATTGGACTGAATAGGAGCTCCTGTTCTTGTCAGTTTCCTAAGCAGAGTTGAACTAGATATGGTCCGTGTGTGTAGGAAGCACAGTTCTTTTGTTCTGAGCAAGCTCACTGTTTGGACCCCATAGGAAACACAGTAGAGTAGAAGAATGCTCTTTTCTCTAAAGCAGAGTGTGTTTCTTGTAGAGCAAGCTAGAGTTTGTTTCCCAGTCCTAAATGTAGTGGAATAACATGCAGTTTCTGGTCCTACGAGCAAGAGTTGTTTTCTGGTAAGAAGAGTCACTATTGCGCTGCCATTGCCCTACACAGGACATAGCACTGGCGTCTGTTCCCAGCAAGTACAGCGTATTGGACTGAAGAGGATCTGCTGTTCTTGTCAGTTTCCTAAGCAGACTTGAACTAGATATGGCCGTGTGTGTAGGAAGCACAGTTTTTTTGTTCTGAGCAAGCTCACTTTTCGGAACACATAGGAAACACAGTAGAGTAGAAGAGTGCTCTTTTCTCAAAAGCAGAGTGTGTTTCTTGGAAGTCGAGCTAGCGTTTGTTTCCCAGTCCTAAATGGAGTTGAGTCACATGCAGTTTTTTTCCTAGGAGCAAGAGTTGTTTTCTGGTAAGACAAGTCAAAATTGTGCTCCAATGCCATACACAGTGCAAATAGCACTCGCGTCTGTTCCCCGCAAGTACAGTGTATTGGAGTGAAGAGGAGCTACTGTTCTTGTTTGTTTCCTAAGCAGAGTTGAACTACATATGGCCCGTGTGTGGAGAAAGCACAGTTCTTTGTTCTGAGCAAGCTCACTGTTTGGAACCCATAGGAAACACAGTAGAGTAGAAGAGTGCTCTTTTCTCTAAAGCAGAGTGTGTTTCTTGTAACGCGAGCTATCGTTTGTTTACCAGTCCTAAATGGAGTTGAATCACATGCAGTTTCTGGTCCTAAGAGCAAGAGTATTTTCTGCTAAGGAAAGTCACTATTGCGCTACCCTTGTCATACATAGTGCCAATAGCTCTCACGTCTGTTCCCAGCAAGTACACTGTATCGGACTGAAGAGGGCTACTGTTCTTGTCAGTTTCCTAAGCAGAGTTGAACTAGATATGGCCCGTGTGGGTAGGAAGCACAGTTCTTTTGTTCTGAGCAAGCTCACTGTTTGGACCCCATAGGAAACACAATAGAGTATAAGAGTGCTCTTTTCTCTAAAGCAGAGTGTGTTTCTTGTAAGGCGAGCTAGCGTTTGATTCCCAGTCCTAAATGGATTGGAATCACATGTAGTTTCTGGTCCTACGAGCAAGAGTTGTTTTCTGGTAAGGAAAGTCACTATTGCGCTCCCATTGCCATACACAGTGCAAATAGCCCTCCCGTCTGTTCCCAGCAATTACAGTGTATGGGACTGAAAAGGAGCTACTGTTCTTCTCAGTTTCCTAAGCAGAGTTGAACTAGATGTGGCCCGTGTGTGTAGGAAGTACAGTTCTTTTTTTCTGACCAAGCTCACTCTTCTGACCCTATAGGAAACACAGTAGAGTAGAAGAGTGCTCTTTTCTCAAAAGCAGAGTGTGTTTCTTGTAAAGCGAGCTAGAGTTTGTTTCCCAGTCCTAAATGGAGTGGAATCACATGCAGTTTCTGTCCTACGAGCAAGAGTTGTTTGATGGTAAGAAGAGTCACTATTGCGCTGCCATTGCCATACACAGTACAAATAGCACTGGCGTCTGTTCCCAGCAAGTACAGTGTATTGGACTGAAGAGGATCTACTGTTCTTGTCAGGTTCCTAAGCAGAGTTGAACTAGATATGGCCGTGTGTGTAGGAAGCACACTTCTTTTCTTCTGAGCAAGCTCACTGTTTAGACCCAATAGGAAACACAGTAGAGTAGAAGAGTGCTCTTTTCACAAAAGCAGAGTGTGTTTTTTGTAAGGCGAGCTAGCATTTGTTTCCCAGTCCTAAATGGATTTGAATCACATGCAGTTTATGGTTCTAAGAGCAAGAGTTGTTTTCTGGTAAGGAAAGTCACTATTGCGCTCCCCTTGCTATACATAGTGCAAATAGCTCTCACGTCTGTTCCGAGCAAGTACAGTGTACCGGACTGAAGAGGAGCTACTGTTCTTGTCAGTTTCCTAAGCAGAGTTTAACTAGATATGGCCCGTGTGTGTAGGAAGCACCATTCTTATGTTCTGAGCAAGCTCACTGTTCTGGCCTTATAGGAAACACAGTAGAGTAAAAGAGTGCTCTTTTCTCAAAAGCAGAGTGTGTTTTTGTAAGGCGAGCTAGCGTTTGTTTCCTAGTCCTAAATGGAGTTGAATCACATGCAGGTTCTGGTCTTATGAACAAGAGTTTTTTTCTGGTAAGGAAAGTCACTATTGCGCTCCCATTGCCCTACACAAGGCAAATAGCACTCGCGCCTTTTCCCAGCAAGTACAGTGTATTGGACTGAATAGGAGCTACTGTTCTTGTCAGTTTCCTAAGCAGAGTTGAACTAGATATGGTCCGTGTGTGTAGGAAGCACAGTTCTTTTGTTCTGAGCAAGCTCATTGTTTGGACCCCACAGGAAACACAGTAGAGTAGAAGAGTGCTCTTTTCTCTAAAGCAGAGTGTGTTTCTTGTAAGGCGAGCTAGCGTTTGTTTCCCAGTCCTAAATGGAGTGGAATAACATGCAGTTTCTGGTCCTACGAACAAGAGTTGTTTTCTGGTAAGGAAAGTCACTATTACGCTCCCATTGCCATACACAGTGCAAATAGCCCTCCCGTCTGTTCCCAGCAAGTACAGTGTATTGGACTGAAGAGGAGCTACTGTTCTTGTCAGTTTCCTAAGCAGAGTTGAACTAGATATGGCCCGTGTGTTTAGGAAGTACAGTTCCTTTTTTCTGAGCAAGCTCACTGTTCTGGCCCTATAGGAAACACAGTAGAGTAGAAGAGTGCTCTTATCTCAAAAGCAGAGTGTGTTTCTTGTAAAGCGAGCTAGAGTTTGTTTCCCAGTCCTAAATGGAGTTGAATCTCATGCAGTTTCTGGTCCTACGAGCAAGACTTGTTTTCTGGTAAGAAGAGTCACTATTGCGCTGCCATTGTCCTACACAGGACAAATAGCACTGGCGTCTGTTCCCAGCAAGTACAGTGTATTGGACTGAAGAGGATCTACTGTTCTTGTCAGGTTCCTAAGCAGACTTGAACGAGATATGGCTGTGTGTGTAGGAAGCACAGTTCTTTCGTTCTGAGCAAGCTCACTGTTCGGACCCCATAGGAAACACAGTAGAGTAGAAGAGTGCTCTTTTCTCAAAAGCAGAGTGTGTTTCATGTAAGGCGAGCTAGCACTTGTTTCCCATTCCTAAATGGAGTTGAATCACATGCAGTTTCTAGTCCTATAAGCAAGAGTTTTTTTCTTGTAAGGAATGTCACTATTGTGCTCCCATTGCCATACACAGTGCAAATAGCACTCGTGTCTGTATCGGACTGAAGAGGAGCTACTATTCTTGTCAGTTTCCTAAGCAGAGTTGAACTAGTTATGGCCCGTGTGTAGGAAGCACAGTTCTTTTGTTTTGAGCAAGCTCACTGTTCTGGCCCTATAGGAAACACAGTAGAGTAGAAGAGTGCTCTTTTCTCTAAAGCAGAGTGTGTTTCTTGTAAGGTGAGCTAGCTTTTGTTTGCCAGTCCTAAATGGAGTTGAATCACATGCAGTTTCTGATCCTACAAGCAAGCGTTGTTTTATGGTAAGAAGAGTCACTATTGCGCTGCCATTGCCATACACAGGACAAATAGCACTGGCGTCTCTTCCCAGCAAGTACAGTGTATTGGACTGAAGAGGATCTACTGTTCTTGTAAGGTTCCTAAGCAGAATTGAACTAGATATGGCCGTGTGTGCAGGAAGCACAGCTCTTTTGTTCTGAGCAAGCTCACTGTTCGGACACCATAGGAAACACAGTAGAGTAGAAGAGTGCTCTTTTCTCAAAAGCAGAGTGTGTTTCTTGTAAGGCGAGCTAGCGTTTGTTTCCCAGTCCTAAATGGAGTTGAATCACATGCAGTTTCTGGTCCTAAGAGCAAGAGTTGATTTCTGGTAAGGAAAGTCACTATTGCGCTCCCCTTGCTATACATAGTGCAAATAGCTCTCGCGTCTGTTCCCAGCAAGTACAGTGTATCGGACTGAAGAGTAGCTTCTGTACTTGTCAGTTTCCTAAGCAGAGTGGAACTAGATATGGCCCGTGTGTAGGAAGCACAGTTCTTATGTTCTGAGCAAGCTCACTGTTCTGGCCCTATAGGAAACACAGTAGAGTAGAAGAGTGCTCTTTTCTCAAAAGCAGAGTGTGTTTTTGTAAGGCGAGCTAGCGTTTGTTTCCTAGTCCTAAATGGAGTTGAATCACATGCAGTTTCTGGTCCTACGAACAAGAATTGTTTTCTGGTAAGGAAAGTCACTATTGCGCTCCCATTGCCCTACACAAGACAAATAGCACTCGCATCTTTTCCCAGCAAGTACAGTGTATTGGACTGAATAGGAGCTACTGTTCTTGTCAGTTTACTAAGCAGAGTTGAACTAGATATGGTCCGTGTGTGTAGGAAGCATAGTTCTTTTGTTCTGAACAAGCTCACTGTTTGGACCCCATAGGAAACACAGTAGAGTAGAAGAGTGCTCTTTTCTCTAAAGGAGAGTGTGTTTCTTGTAAGGCGAGCTAGCGTTTGTTTCCCAGTCCTAAATGGAGTGGAATCACATGCAGTTTCTGGTCCTACGAGCAAGAGTTGTTTTCTGGTAAGGAAAGTCACTATTGCGCTGCCATTGCCCTACACAGGACAAATAGCACTGGTGTCTGTTCCCAGCAAGTACAGTGTATTGGACTGAAGAGGATCTACTGTTCTTGTCAGGGTCCTAAGCAGACTTGAACGAGATATGGCCATGTGTTTAGGAAGCACAGTTTTTTTGTTCTGAGCAAGCTCACTTTTCGGAACACATAGGAAACACAGTAGAGAAGAAGAGTGCTCTTTTCTCAAAAGCAGAGTGTGTTTCTTGGAAGTCGAGCTAGCGTTTGTTTCCCAGTCCTAAATGGAGTTGAGTCACATGCAGTTTTTTGTCCTACGAGCAAGAGTTGTTTTCTGGTAAGACAAGTCACTATTGTGCTCCAATTACCATACACAGTGCAAATAGCACTCGCGTCTGTTCCCCGCAAGTACAGTGTATTCGACTGAAGAGGAGCTACTCTTCTTGTTTTTTTCCTAAGCAGAGTTGAACTAGATATGTCACGTGTGTGTAGGAAGCACAGTTCTTTTGTTCTGTGTAAGCTCACTGTTTGGACCCCATAGGAAACACAGTAGAGTGGAAGAGTGCACTTTTCTCAAAAGCAGAGTGTGTTTCATGTAAGGCGAGCTAGCATTTGTTTCCCAGTCCTAAATGGAGTGGAATCTCATGCAGTTTCTGGTCCTACAAGCAAGAGTTGTTTTATGGTAAGGAAAGTCACTATTGCGCTCCCATTGCCCTACACAGTGCAAATAGCACTCGCGTCTGTTCCCAGCAAGTACAGTGTATTGGACTGAAGAGGATCTACTATTCTTGTCAGGTTCCTAAGCAGAGTTGAACTAGATAAGGCCCGTGTGTGTAGGAAGCACAGTTCTTATGTTCTGAGCAAGCTCACTGTTCTGGGCCTATAGGAAACACAGTAGAGTAGAAGAGTGCTCTTTTCTCTAAAGCAGAGTGTGTTTCTTGTAAGGCGAGCTAGCGTTTGTGTCCCAGTCCTAAATGGAGTTGAATCCCATGCAGTTTCTGGTCCTACGAGCAAGAGTTGTTTTCTGGTAATAAGAGTCACAATTGCGCTGCCATTGCCATACACAGGACAAATAGCCCTGGCATCTGTTCGCAGCAAGTACATTGTATTGGGCTGAAGAGGTTCTACTGTTCTTGTCAGGTTTCTAAGCAGACTTGAACTAGATATGGCCGTGTGTGTAGGAAGCACAGTTTTTTTGTTCTGAGCAAGCTCACTGTTCGGACCCCATAGGAAACACAGTAGAGTAGAAGAGTGCTTTTTTCTCAAAAGAGTGTGTTGCTTTTAAGGCGAGCTAGCGTTTTTTTCCCATTCCTAAATGGAGTTGAGTCACATGCAGTTTTTGGTCCTACGAGCAAGATTTGTTTTCTGGTAAGAAGAGTCACTATTGTGCTCCAAATGCCATACACAGTGCAAATAGCACTCGGGTCTGTTCCCAGGAAGTACAGTCTATTGCACTGAATGGGAGCTACTGTTCTTCTCAGTTTCATAAAGAGTTGAACTAGATATGATCCATGTGTGTAGGAAGCACAGTTCTATTGTTCTGAGCAAGCTCACTGTTCGGACCCCATAGGAAACACAGTAGAGTAGAAGAGTGCTTTTTTCTCAAAAGCAGAGTGTGTTTCTTTTAAGGCGAGCTAGCGTTTTTTTCCCATTCCTAAATGTAGTGGAATCACATGCAGTTTCTGGTCCTACGAGCAAGAGTTGTTTTCTGGTAAGGAAAGTCAATATTGCACTCCCATTGCCATAAAGAGTGCAAATAGCCCTCCCGTCTTTTCCCAGCAAGTACAGAGTATTGGACTGAAGAGGAGCTACTGTTCTTGTCAGTTTCCTAAGCAGAGTTGAACTAGATATGGCCCGTGTGTTTAGGAAGTACAGTTCCTTTTTTCTGAGCAAGCTCACTGTTCTGGCCCTATAGGAAACACAGTAGAGTAGAAGAGTGCTCTTATCTCAAAAGCAGAGTGTGTTTCTTGTAAAGCGAGCTAGAGTTTGTTTCCCAGTCCTAAATGGAGTTGAATCACATGCAGTTTCTGGTCCTACGAGCAAGACTTGTTTTCTGGTAAGAAGAGTCACTATTGCGCTGCCATTGTCCTACACAGGACAAATAGCACTGGCGTCTGTTCCCAGCAAGTACAGTGTATTGGACTGAAGAGGATCTACTGTTCTTGTCAGGTTCCTAAGCAGACTTGAACGAGATATGGCTGTGTGTGTAGGAAGCACAGTTCTTTCGTTCTGAGCAAGCTCACTGTTCGGACCCCATAGGAAACACAGTAGAGTAGAAGAGTGCTCTTTTCTCAAAAGCAGAGTGTGTTTCATGTAAGGCGAGCTAGCACTTGTTTCCCATTCCTAAATGGAGTTGAATCACATGCAGTTTCTAGTCCTATAAGCAAGAGTTTTTTTCTTGTAAGGAATGTCACTATTGTGCTCCCATTGCCATACACAGTGCAAATAGCACTCGTGTCTGTATCGGACTGAAGAGGAGCTACTATTCTTGTCAGTTTCCTAAGCAGAGTTGAACTAGTTATGGCCCGTGTGTAGGAAGCACAGTTCTTTTGTTTTGAGCAAGCTCACTGTTCTGGCCCTATAGGAAACACAGTAGAGTAGAAGAGTGCTCTTTTCTCTAAAGCAGAGTGTGTTTCTTGTAAGGTGAGCTAGCTTTTGTTTGCCAGTCCTAAATGGAGTTGAATCACATGCAGTTTCTGATCCTACAAGCAAGCGTTGTTTTATGGTAAGAAGAGTCACTATTGCGCTGCCATTGCCATACACAGGACAAATAGCACTGGCGTCTCTTCCCAGCAAGTACAGTGTATTGGACTGAAGAGGATCTACTGTTCTTGTAAGGTTCCTAAGCAGAATTGAACTAGATATGGCCGTGTGTGCAGGAAGCACAGCTCTTTTGTTCTGAGCAAGCTCACTGTTCGGACACCATAGGAAACACAGTAGAGTAGAAGAGTGCTCTTTTCTCAAAAGCAGAGTGTGTTTCTTGTAAGGCGAGCTAGCGTTTGTTTCCCAGTCCTAAATGGAGTTGAATCACATGCAGTTTCTGGTCCTAAGAGCAAGAGTTGATTTCTGGTAAGGAAAGTCACTATTGCGCTCCCCTTGCTATACATAGTGCAAATAGCTCTCGCGTCTGTTCCCAGCAAGTACAGTGTATCGGACTGAAGAGTAGCTTCTGTACTTGTCAGTTTCCTAAGCAGAGTGGAACTAGATATGGCCCGTGTGTAGGAAGCACAGTTCTTATGTTCTGAGCAAGCTCACTGTTCTGGACCTACAGGAAACACAGTAGAGTAGAAGAGTGCTCTTTTCTCAAAAGCAGAGTGTGTTTTTGTAAGGCGAGCTAGCGTTTGTTTCCTAGTCCTAAATGGAGTTGAATCACATGCAGTTTCTGGTCCTACGAACAAGAATTGTTTTCTGGTAAGGAAAGTCACTATTGCGCTCCCATTGCCCTACACAAGACAAATAGCACTCGCATCTTTTCCCAGCAAGTACAGTGTATTGGACTGAATAGGAGCTACTGTTCTTGTCAGTTTACTAAGCAGAGTTGAACTAGATATGGTCCGTGTGTGTAGGAAGCATAGTTCTTTTGTTCTGAACAAGCTCACTGTTTGGACCCCATAGGAAACACAGTAGAGTAGAAGAGTGCTCTTTTCTCTAAAGGAGAGTGTGTTTCTTGTAAGGCGAGCTAGCGTTTGTTTCCCAGTCCTAAATGGAGTGGAATCACATGCAGTTTCTGGTCCTACGAGCAAGAGTTGTTTTCTGGTAAGGAAAGTCACTATTGCGCTGCCATTGCCCTACACAGGACAAATAGCACTGGTGTCTGTTCCCAGCAAGTACAGTGTATTGGACTGAAGAGGATCTACTGTTCTTGTCAGGGTCCTAAGCAGACTTGAACGAGATATGGCCATGTGTTTAGGAAGCACAGTTTTTTTGTTCTGAGCAAGCTCACTTTTCGGAACACATAGGAAACACAGTAGAGAAGAAGAGTGCTCTTTTCTCAAAAGCAGAGTGTGTTTCTTGGAAGTCGAGCTAGCGTTTGTTTCCCAGTCCTAAATGGAGTTGAGTCACATGCAGTTTTTTGTCCTACGAGCAAGAGTTGTTTTCTGGTAAGACAAGTCACTATTGTGCTCCAATTACCATACACAGTGCAAATAGCACTCGCGTCTGTTCCCCGCAAGTACAGTGTATTCGACTGAAGAGGAGCTACTCTTCTTGTTTTTTTCCTAAGCAGAGTTGAACTAGATATGTCACGTGTGTGTAGGAAGCACAGTTCTTTTGTTCTGTGTAAGCTCACTGTTTGGACCCCATAGGAAACACAGTAGAGTGGAAGAGTGCACTTTTCTCAAAAGCAGAGTGTGTTTCATGTAAGGCGAGCTAGCATTTGTTTCCCAGTCCTAAATGGAGTGGAATCTCATGCAGTTTCTGGTCCTACAAGCAAGAGTTGTTTTATGGTAAGGAAAGTCACTATTGCGCTCCCATTGCCCTACACAGTGCAAATAGCACTCGCGTCTGTTCCCAGCAAGTACAGTGTATTGGACTGAAGAGGATCTACTATTCTTGTCAGGTTCCTAAGCAGAGTTGAACTAGATAAGGCCCGTGTGTGTAGGAAGCACAGTTCTTATGTTCTGAGCAAGCTCACTGTTCTGGGCCTATAGGAAACACAGTAGAGTAGAAGAGTGCTCTTTTCTCTAAAGCAGAGTGTGTTTCTTGTAAGGCGAGCTAGCGTTTGTGTCCCAGTCCTAAATGGAGTTGAATCCCATGCAGTTTCTGGTCCTACGAGCAAGAGTTGTTTTCTGGTAATAAGAGTCACAATTGCGCTGCCATTGCCATACACAGGACAAATAGCCCTGGCATCTGTTCGCAGCAAGTACATTGTATTGGGCTGAAGAGGTTCTACTGTTCTTGTCAGGTTTCTAAGCAGACTTGAACTAGATATGGCCGTGTGTGTAGGAAGCACAGTTTTTTTGTTCTGAGCAAGCTCACTGTTCGGACCCCATAGGAAACACAGTAGAGTAGAAGAGTGCTTTTTTCTCAAAAGAGTGTGTTGCTTTTAAGGCGAGCTAGCGTTTTTTTCCCATTCCTAAATGGAGTTGAGTCACATGCAGTTTTTGGTCCTACGAGCAAGATTTGTTTTCTGGTAAGAAGAGTCACTATTGTGCTCCAAATGCCATACACAGTGCAAATAGCACTCGGGTCTGTTCCCAGGAAGTACAGTCTATTGCACTGAATGGGAGCTACTGTTCTTCTCAGTTTCATAAAGAGTTGAACTAGATATGATCCATGTGTGTAGGAAGCACAGTTCTATTGTTCTGAGCAAGCTCACTGTTCGGACCCCATAGGAAACACAGTAGAGTAGAAGAGTGCTTTTTTCTCAAAAGCAGAGTGTGTTTCTTTTAAGGCGAGCTAGCGTTTTTTTCCCATTCCTAAATGTAGTGGAATCACATGCAGTTTCTGGTCCTACGAGCAAGAGTTGTTTTCTGGTAAGGAAAGTCAATATTGCACTCCCATTGCCATAAAGAGTGCAAATAGCCCTCCCGTCTTTTCCCAGCAAGTACAGAGTATTGGACTGAAGAGGAGCTACTGTTCTTGTCAGTTTCCTAAGCAGAGTTGAACTAGATATGGCCCGTGTGTTTAGGAAGTACAGTTCCTTTTTTCTGAGCAAGCTCACTGTTCTGGCCCTATAGGAAACACAGTAGAGTAGAAGAGTGCTCTTATCTCAAAAGCAGAGTGTGTTTCTTGTAAAGCGAGCTAGAGTTTGTTTCCCAGTCCTAAATGGAGTTGAATCACATGCAGTTTCTGGTCCTACGAGCAAGACTTGTTTTCTGGTAAGAAGAGTCACTATTGCGCTGCCATTGTCCTACACAGGACAAATAGCACTGGCGTCTGTTCCCAGCAAGTACAGTGTATTGGACTGAAGAGGATCTACTGTTCTTGTCAGGTTCCTAAGCAGACTTGAACGAGATATGGCTGTGTGTGTAGGAAGCACAGTTCTTTCGTTCTGAGCAAGCTCACTGTTCGGACCCCATAGGAAACACAGTAGAGTAGAAGAGTGCTCTTTTCTCAAAAGCAGAGTGTGTTTCATGTAAGGCGAGCTAGCACTTGTTTCCCATTCCTAAATGGAGTTGAATCACATGCAGTTTCTAGTCCTATAAGCAAGAGTTTTTTTCTTGTAAGGAATGTCACTATTGTGCTCCCATTGCCATACACAGTGCAAATAGCACTCGTGTCTGTATCGGACTGAAGAGGAGCTACTATTCTTGTCAGTTTCCTAAGCAGAGTTGAACTAGTTATGGCCCGTGTGTAGGAAGCACAGTTCTTTTGTTTTGAGCAAGCTCACTGTTCTGGCCCTATAGGAAACACAGTAGAGTAGAAGAGTGCTCTTTTCTCTAAAGCAGAGTGTGTTTCTTGTAAGGTGAGCTAGCTTTTGTTTGCCAGTCCTAAATGGAGTTGAATCACATGCAGTTTCTGATCCTACAAGCAAGCGTTGTTTTATGGTAAGAAGAGTCACTATTGCGCTGCCATTGCCATACACAGGACAAATAGCACTGGCGTCTCTTCCCAGCAAGTACAGTGTATTGGACTGAAGAGGATCTACTGTTCTTGTAAGGTTCCTAAGCAGAATTGAACTAGATATGGCCGTGTGTGCAGGAAGCACAGCTCTTTTGTTCTGAGCAAGCTCACTGTTCGGACACCATAGGAAACACTGTAGAGTAGAAGAGTGCTCTTTTCTCAAAAGCAGAGTGTGTTTCTTGTAAGGCGAGCTAGCGTTTGTTTCCCAGTCCTAAATGGAGTTGAATCACATGCAGTTTCTGGTCCTAAGAGCAAGAGTTGATTTCTGGTAAGGAAAGTCACTATTGCGCTCCCCTTGCTATACATAGTGCAAATAGCTCTCGCGTCTGTTCCCAGCAAGTACAGTGTATCGGACTGAAGAGTAGCTTCTGTACTTGTCAGTTTCCTAAGCAGAGTGGAACTAGATATGGCCCGTGTGTAGGAAGCACAGTTCTTATGTTCTGAGCAAGCTCACTGTTCTGGACCTACAGGAAACACAGTAGAGTAGAAGAGTGCTCTTTTCTCAAAAGCAGAGTGTGTTTTTGTAAGGCGAGCTAGCGTTTGTTTCCTAGTCCTAAATGGAGTTGAATCACATGCAGTTTCTGGTCCTACGAACAAGAATTGTTTTCTGGTAAGGAAAGTCACTATTGCGCTCCCATTGCCCTACACAAGACAAATAGCACTCGCATCTTTTCCCAGCAAGTACAGTGTATTGGACTGAATAGGAGCTACTGTTCTTGTCAGTTTACTAAGCAGAGTTGAACTAGATATGGTCCGTGTGTGTAGGAAGCATAGTTCTTTTGTTCTGAACAAGCTCACTGTTTGGACCCCATAGGAAACACAGTAGAGTAGAAGAGTGCTCTTTTCTCTAAAGGAGAGTGTGTTTCTTGTAAGGCGAGCTAGCGTTTGTTTCCCAGTCCTAAATGGAGTGGAATCACATGCAGTTTCTGGTCCTACGAGCAAGAGTTGTTTTCTGGTAAGGAAAGTCACTATTGCGCTGCCATTGCCCTACACAGGACAAATAGCACTGGTGTCTGTTCCCAGCAAGTACAGTGTATTGGACTGAAGAGGATCTACTGTTCTTGTCAGGGTCCTAAGCAGACTTGAACGAGATATGGCCATGTGTTTAGGAAGCACAGTTTTTTTGTTCTGAGCAAGCTCACTTTTCGGAACACATAGGAAACACAGTAGAGAAGAAGAGTGCTCTTTTCTCAAAAGCAGAGTGTGTTTCTTGGAAGTCGAGCTAGCGTTTGTTTCCCAGTCCTAAATGGAGTTGAGTCACATGCAGTTTTTTGTCCTACGAGCAAGAGTTGTTTTCTGGTAAGACAAGTCACTATTGTGCTCCAATTACCATACACAGTGCAAATAGCACTCGCGTCTGTTCCCCGCAAGTACAGTGTATTCGACTGAAGAGGAGCTACTCTTCTTGTTTTTTTCCTAAGCAGAGTTGAACTAGATATGTCACGTGTGTGTAGGAAGCACAGTTCTTTTGTTCTGTGTAAGCTCACTGTTTGGACCCCATAGGAAACACAGTAGAGTGGAAGAGTGCACTTTTCTCAAAAGCAGAGTGTGTTTCATGTAAGGCGAGCTAGCATTTGTTTCCCAGTCCTAAATGGAGTGGAATCTCATGCAGTTTCTGGTCCTACAAGCAAGAGTTGTTTTATGGTAAGGAAAGTCACTATTGCGCTCCCATTGCCCTACACAGTGCAAATAGCACTCGCGTCTGTTCCCAGCAAGTACAGTGTATTGGACTGAAGAGGATCTACTATTCTTGTCAGGTTCCTAAGCAGAGTTGAACTAGATAAGGCCCGTGTGTGTAGGAAGCACAGTTCTTATGTTCTGAGCAAGCTCACTGTTCTGGGCCTATAGGAAACACAGTAGAGTAGAAGAGTGCTCTTTTCTCTAAAGCAGAGTGTGTTTCTTGTAAGGCGAGCTAGCGTTTGTGTCCCAGTCCTAAATGGAGTTGAATCCCATGCAGTTTCTGGTCCTACGAGCAAGAGTTGTTTTCTGGTAATAAGAGTCACAATTGCGCTGCCATTGCCATACACAGGACAAATAGCCCTGGCATCTGTTCGCAGCAAGTACATTGTATTGGGCTGAAGAGGTTCTACTGTTCTTGTCAGGTTTCTAAGCAGACTTGAACTAGATATGGCCGTGTGTGTAGGAAGCACAGTTTTTTTGTTCTGAGCAAGCTCACTGTTCGGACCCCATAGGAAACACAGTAGAGTAGAAGAGTGCTTTTTTCTCAAAAGAGTGTGTTGCTTTTAAGGCGAGCTAGCGTTTTTTTCCCATTCCTAAATGGAGTTGAGTCACATGCAGTTTTTGGTCCTACGAGCAAGATTTGTTTTCTGGTAAGAAGAGTCACTATTGTGCTCCAAATGCCATACACAGTGCAAATAGCACTCGGGTCTGTTCCCAGGAAGTACAGTCTATTGCACTGAATGGGAGCTACTGTTCTTCTCAGTTTCATAAAGAGTTGAACTAGATATGATCCATGTGTGTAGGAAGCACAGTTCTATTGTTCTGAGCAAGCTCACTGTTCGGACCCCATAGGAAACACAGTAGAGTAGAAGAGTGCTTTTTTCTCAAAAGCAGAGTGTGTTTCTTTTAAGGCGAGCTAGCGTTTTTTTCCCATTCCTAAATGTAGTGGAATCACATGCAGTTTCTGGTCCTACGAGCAAGAGTTGTTTTCTGGTAAGGAAAGTCAATATTGCACTCCCATTGCCATAAAGAGTGCAAATAGCCCTCCCGTCTTTTCCCAGCAAGTACAGAGTATTGGACTGAAGAGGAGCTACTGTTCTTGTCAGTTTCCTAAGAAGAGTTGAACTAGATATGGCCCGTGTGTGTAGAAAGCACAGTTCTTTTTTTCTGAGCAAGCTCACTTTTCTGGCCCTATAGGAAACACAGTAGAGTAGAAGAGTGCTCTTTTCTCAAAAGCAGAGTGTGTTTCTTGTAAAGCAGCTAGAGTTTGTTTCCCAGTCCTAAATGGAGTTGAGTCACATGCAGTTTTTTGTCCTATGAGCAAGAGTTGTTTTCTGGTAAGACGAGTCACTATTGTGCTCCAATTGCCATACACAGTGCAAATAGCACTGGCGTCTGTTCCCAGCAAGTACAGTCTATTGGACTGAAGAGGATCTACTGTACTTGTCAGTTTCCTAAGAAGAGTTGAACTAGATATGGCCCGTGTGTGGGAGGCACATTTCTTTTGTTCTGAGCAAGTTCACTGTTCTGGCCTGTAGGAAACACAGTAGAGTAGAAGAGTGCTCTTTTCTCTAAAGCAGTGTGTTTCTTGTAAGGCGAGCTAGCGTTTGTTTCCCAGTCCTAAATGGAGTTGAATCACATGCAGTTTCTGGTCCTACGAGCAAGAGTTGTTTTCTGGTAAGGAAAGTCACTATTGCGCTCCCTTTGCCATACACAGTGCAAATAGCACTCGCGTCTGTTCCCAGCAAGTACAGTGTATCGGACTGAAGAGGAGCTACTGTTCTTGTCAGTTTCCTAAGCAGAGTTGAACTAGATATGGCCCGTGTGTTTAGGAAGCACAGTCATTATGTTCTGAGCAAGCTCACTGTTCTGGCCCTATAGGAAACACAGTAGAGTAGAAGAGTGCTCTTTTCTCTAAAGCAGAATGTGTTTCTTGTAAGGCGAGCTCGCGTTTGTTTCCCAGTCCTAAATGGAGTTGAGTCACAGACAGTTTTTGCTCCTACGAGCAAGAGTTGTTTTCTGGTAAGAAGAGTCATTATTGTGCTCCAAATGCCATACACAGTGCAAAAAGCACTCGGGTCTGTTCCAAGCAAGTACAGTGTATTGGACTGAATAGGAGCCACTGTTCTTGTCAGTTTCATAAGCAGAGTTGAACTAGATATGATCCATGTGTGTAGGAAGCACAGTTCTTTTGTTCTGAGCAAGCTCACTGTTTGGACCCCATAGGAAACACAGTAGAGTAGAAGAGTGCTCTTTTCTCAAAAGCAGAGTGTGTTTCTTGTAAGGCCAGCTAGCATTTGTTTCCCAGTCCTAAATGGCGTTGAATCACATGCAGTTTGTGGTCCTACGAGCAAGAGTTGTTTTCTGGTAAGGAAAGTTACTATTGTGCTCTCCTTGCCATACACAGTGTAAATAGCACTCGCGTCTGTTCCCATCAAGTACAGTGTATTGGACTGAAGAGGAGCTACTGTTCTTGTCAGTTTCCTAAGCAGAGTTGAACTACATATAGTCCCTGTGTGTAGGAAGCACAGTTCTTTTGTTCTGAGCAAGCTCACTGTTTGGACCCCATAGGAAACACAGTAGAGTAGAAGAGTGCTATTTTCTCTAAAGCAGTGTGTTTGTTGTAAGGCGAGCTAGCATTTCTTTCCCAGTCCTAAATGGAGTTGAATCACACGCAGTTTCTGGTCCTAGGAGCAAGAGTTGTTTTCTGGTAAGGAAAGTCACTATTGTGCTCCCATTGCCATACACAGTGCAAAAAGCACATACGTCTGTTCCCAGCAAGTACAGTGTATTGGACTGAAGAGGAGCTACTCTTCTTGTCAGTTTCCTAAGAAGAGTTGAACTAGATATGGCCCGTGTGGGTAGGAAGTACAATTCTTTTTTTTCTGAGCAAGCTCACTGTTCTGGCCCTATAGGAAACACAGTAGAGTAGAAGAGTGCTCTTATCTCAAAAGCAGAGTGTGTTTCTTGTAAAGTGAGCTAGAGTTTGTTTTCCAGTCCTAAATGGAGTTGAGTCACATGCAGTTTTTTGTCCTATGAGCAAGAGTTGTTTTCTGGTAAGACGAGTCTCTATTGTGCTCCAATTGCCATACACAGAGCAAATAGCACTGGCGTCTGTTCCCAGCAAGTACAGTGTATTGTACTGAAGAGGATCTACTGTTCTTGTCAGTTTCCTAAGCTGAGTTGAACTAGATATGGCCCGTGTGCGGAAAGCACAGTTCTTTTGTTCTGAGCAAGCTCACTGTTCTGGCCCTGTAGGAAACACAGTAGAGTAGAAGAGTGCTCTTTTTCTAAAGCAGAGTGTGTTTCTTGTAAGGAGAGCTAGCGTTTGTTTCCCAGTCCTAAATGGACTTGAATCACATGCAGTTTCTGGTCCAAGGAGCAAGAGTTTTTTTAAGGTATGAATAGTCACTATTGCGTTGCCATTGCCATACACAGGACAAATAGCACTGGCGTCTGTTCCCAGCAAGTACAGTGTATTGGACTGAAGAGGATCTACTGTTCTTGTCAGATTAATAAGCAGAATTGAACTAAATATGGCCGTGTGTGTAGGAAGCACAGGTCTTTTGTTCTGAGCAAGCTCACTGTTCGGACCCAAAAGGAAACACAGTAGAGTAGAAGAGTGCTCTTTTCTCAAAAGCAGAGTGTGTTTTTTGTAAGGCAAGCTATCGTTTGTTTCCCAGTCCTAAATGGAGTTGAATCACATGCAGTTTCTGGTCCTACGAGCAAGAGTTGTTTTCTGGTAAGAAGAGTCACTATTGCGCTCCAAATGCCATACACAGTGCAAATAGCACTCGCGTCTGTTCCCAGCAAGTACAGTGTATCGGACTGAAGAGGAGCTCCTGTTCTTGTCAGTTTCCTAAGCAGAGTTGAACTAGATATGGCCCGTGTGTTTAGGAAGCACAGTTATTATGTTCTGAGCAAGCTCACTGTTCTGGCCCTATAGGAAACACAGTAGAGTAGAAGAGTGCTCTTTTCTATAAAGCAGAGTGTGTTTCTTGTAAAGCAAGCTATCGTTTGTTTCCCAGTCCTAAATGGAGTTGAATCACATGCAGTTTCTGGTACTACGAGCAAGAGTTGTTTTCTGGTAAGGAAAGTCACTATTGAGCTCCCTTTGCCATACACAGTGCAAATAGCACTCGCGTCTCTTCCCAGCAAGTACAGTGTATCGGACTGAAGAGGAGCTACTGTTCTTGTCAGTTTCCTAAGCAGAGTTGAACTAGATATGGCCTGTGTGTTTAGGAAGCACAGTTATTATGTTCTGAGCAAGCTCACTGTTTGGAACCCATAGGAAACACAGAAGAGTAGAAGAGTGCTCTTTTCTAAAAAGCAGAGAGTGTTTCTTGTAAGGCAAGCTAGCATTTGTTTCCCAGTCCTAAATGGCGTTGAATCACATGCAGTTTGTGTTCCTACGAGCAAGAGTTGTTTTCTGCTAAGGAGAGTCACTATTGCGCTGTCATTGCCATACACAGTGCAAATAGCACTCGAGTCTATTCCCAGCAAGTACAGTGTATCGGACTGAAGAGGAGCTACTGTTCTTCTCAGTTTCCTAAGCAGAGTTGAACTAGATATGGCCCGTGTTTCTAGGAAGCACAGTTCATTTGTTCTGAGCAAGCTCACTGTTATGGCCCTATAGGAAACACAGTAGAGTAGAAAAGTGCTCCTTTCTCAAAAGCAGAGTGTGTTTCTTGTAAGGCGAGCTAGAGTTTGTTTCATAGTCATAAATGGAGTTGAGTCACATGCAGTTTTTTGTCCTACGAGCAAGAGTTGTTTTCTGGTAAGACGAGTCACTATTGTGCTCCAATTGCCATTCACAGTTCAAATAGCACTCGCGTCTGTTCTCAGCAAGTACAGTGTATCGGACTGAAGAGGAGCTACTGTTCTTGTCAGTTTCCTAAGCAGAGTTGAACTAGATATGGCCCGTGTGTGTAGGAAGCACAGTTCTTTTGTTCTGAGCAAGCTCACTGTTCTGGCCCTATAGGAAACACAGTAGAGTAGAAGAGTGCGCTTTTCTTTAAAGCAGAGTGTGTTTCTTGTAAGGCGAGCTCACGTTTGTTTCCCAGTCCTAAATGGAGTTGAGTCACAGACACTTTTTGGTCCTACGAGCAAGAATTGTTTTCTGGTAAGAAGAGTCACTATTGCGCTCCAAATGCCTTACACAGTGCAAATAGCACTCGCGTCTGTTCCCAGCAAGTACAGTGTATTGGACTGAATAGGAGCTACTGTTCTTGTCAGTTTCATAAGCAGAGTTGAACTACATATGGTCCTTGTGTGGAGGAAGCACAGTTCTTTTGTTCTGAGCAAGCTCACTGTTTGGACGCCATAGGAAACACAGTAGAGTAGAAGAGTGCTCTTTTCTCTAAAGCAGAGTGTGTTTCTTGTAAGGCGAGCTAGCGTTTGTTTCCCAGTCCTAAATGGAGTGGAATCACATGCAGTTTCTGTCTTACGAGCAAGAGTTGTTTTATGATAAGAATAGTCACTATTGCGCTCTCTTTGCCATACACAGTGCAAATAGCACTCGCGTCTGTTCCCAACAAGTACAGTATATTGGACTGAAGAGTAGCTACTGTTCTTGTCAGTCTCCTAAGCAGAGTTGAACTAGATATGGGCCCGTGTGTCTAGGAAGCACAGTTCATTTGTTCTGAGCAAGCACACTGTTCTGGCCCTATAGGACACACAGTAGTGTAGAAGAGTGCCCTTTTCTCAAAAGCAGAGTGTGTTTCTTGTAAGGCGAGCTAGAGTTTGTTTCCCAGTCCTAAATGGAGTTGAGTCACATGCAGTTTTTTGTCCAACGAGCAAGAGTTGTTTTCTGGTAAGACGAGTCACTATTGTGCTCCAATTGCCATACACAGTGCAAGTAGCACTCGCGTCTGCTCTCACCAAGTACAGTGTATCAGACTGAAGAGGAGCTACTGTTCCTGTTAGTTTCCTAAGCAGAGTTGAACTAGATATGGCCCGTGTGTGTAGGAAGCACAGTTCTTTTGTTCTGAGCAAGCTCACTGTTCTGGCCCTATAAGAAACACAGTAGAGTAGAAGAGTGCTCTTTTCTCTAAAGCAGAGTGTGTTTCTTGTAAGTCGAGCTCACGTTTGTTTCCCAGTCCTAAATGGAGTTGAGTCACAGATAGTTTTTGGTCCTACGAGCAAGAGTTGTTTTCTGGTAAGAAGAGTCACTATTGCGCTCCAAATGCCATACACAGTGCAAATAGCACTCGCGTCTGTTCCCAGCAAGTACAGTGTATTGGACTGAATAGGAGCTACTGTTCTTGTCAGTTTCCTAAGCAGAATTGAACTACATATGGTCCTTGTGTGGAGGAAGCACAGTTCTTTTGTTCTGAGCAAGCTCACTGTTTGGACGCCATAGGAAACACAGCAGAGTAGAAGAGTGCTCTTTTCTCTAAAGCAGAGTGTGTTTCTTGTAAGGCGAGCTAGAGTTTGTTTCCCAGTCCTAAATGGAGTGGAATTACATGCAGTTTCTGTCCTACGATCAAGAGTTGTTTTATGGTAAGAATAGTCACTATTGTGCTGCCATTGCCATACACAGGACAAATAGCACTGGCGTCTGTTTGCAGCAAATACAGTGTATTGGACTGAAGAGGATTTACTGTTCTTGTCAGGTTCCTAAGCAGAGTTGAACTAGATATGGCCCGTGTGTCTAGGAAGCACAGTTCATTTGTTCTGAGCAAGCACACTGTTCTGGCCCTATAGGACACACAGTAGAGTGGAAGAGTGCCCTTTTCTCAAAAGCAGAGTGTGTTTCTTGTAAGGCAAGCTAGGGTTTGTTTCCCAGTCCTAAATGGAGTTGAGTCACATGCAGTTTTTTGTCCTACGAGCAAGAGTTGTTTTCTGGTAAGACGAGTCACTATTGTGCTCCAATTGCCATACACAGTGCAAGTAGCACTCGCGTCTGCTCTCAGCAAGTACAGTTTATCAGACTGAAGAGGAGCTACTGTTCCTGTCAGTATCCTAAGCAGAGTTGAACTAGATATGGCCCGTGTGTGTAGGAAGCACAGTTCTTTTGTTCTGAGCAAGCTCACTGTTCTGGCCCTATAAGAAACACAGTAGAGTAGAAGAGTGCTCTTTTCTCTAAACAGAGTGTGTTTCTTGTAAGGCGAGCTCAGGATTATTTACCAGTCCTAAATGGAGTTGAGTCACAGACAGTTTTTGGTCCTACAGGCAAGAGTTGTTTTCTGGTAAGAAGAGTCACTATTGCGCTCCAAATGCCATACACAGTGCAAATAGCACTCGCGTCTGTTCCCAGCAAGTACAGTGTATTGGACTGAATAGGAGCTACTGTTCTTCTCAGTTTACTAAGCAGAGTTGAACTACATATGGTCCTTGTGTGGAGGAAGCACAGTTCTTTTGTTCTGAGCAAGCTCACTGTTTGGACGCCATAGGAAACACAGTAGAGTAGAAGAGTGCTCTTTTCTCTAAAGCAGAGTGTGTTTCTTGAAAGGAGAGCTAGCGTTTGTTTCCCAGTCCTAAATGGAGTGGAATCAC